>NC_053499.1:5975182-6207682 GCF_905171775.1 Rana temporaria
TATTAGATTGTAAGCTCTTCTGAGCACGGCGCCCTCTTAATCCTCTTTTTTTTTTGTATTGTAACTGTATTGTCTACCTTTTAGATTGTAAAATGCTATGTAAGCTGTTGGCGCTATATAAATGCTGTATAATAATAATAATAATATTCTCTGTCATATGTCATAGGCGTGCGCACAGGGTGTGCCTGGGCACACCCTAATCACCCCATATGGGGAAGATTCTCCCTGTTTAGACCCCTGATATTTCAACAAAGACCCCTAACGGGTCTTCTTAAAAAATTACAAAAATTATAAAAACATGTTATAAATAAAAAAAAAATTTTAATTAGAAACAAAAATTTGAAAATAAGTAGGGCTGTGGAAATTAACTTTTAATTAATCGATTAATCTTTAATTTTTTTGATCGATCAAAATTATTTTGATTTGTACTCATCTCTCCGCCGGCTTCAGGGAGTTCCGTCGGAGATCCGGTGACGTCCCGGACACCGGCGGGGCTTGCCGTGTCCATCTGAAGGGCTCCTTTGCTGTGCCTTCATATCTGCATGTCGGCGGGACCTTCCTATCTGCCACACGCAAGGGCTGTTACACTTCCCTCTATCACTTCCCTCTATCAACCTGGAATTCTACAACCATCCACTGGGAGTTGTGATAGTTCCCTTCATGGGACATCTACATGCCGACGGACTGATATTAACTTCTCCTCATCTGGATTCAGCAGTGGTATCGTTGTACACATTTTATACCATATCATACTTAGCTACATGTTTTTATGACTGCTTTTGGTACCGTTTGGTATTACTCGCACCATTTGTACAGTTTATGTAGCTACATCGATTTTATCTCCAGTGCAATATTTATTTTGTTACCTACTTGAAGACTATAAAAATTTTAATGCTATTCCCATTGAGCGCTGCCTGTGTGTGTTTTTTGTATCCTGCTATCCATTTTTCCAGTGGTTGGTAGCTGCACTGGGAATCAGTCTGCAAGGAGATCAGCTAAAAGTAGTTGGATCTGTATGTGCGTTATAATTAATCGAAATTAGTCGATTAATCGATTAAAAAAAAATCGATTAATTAAACACAAAAATTTTGATCAGTAACAGCCCTAAAAATAAGAAATAATAAAAAATTATACTTAGGTGAACCTGTCCACTATCATCCTGCCCCCGGAGCATGAGCTGGACTGCCTTATTGATGTTGGTTTATTGTGGTAGTCGCTAATTCGCTAACATGTCTTGGTTCTGTACTGCTACCTTTTGACCCCTGCGCGGGTCCTTGCTGGGTTTTATGCCAGATGTTGGCTGTGCTATTGTACGTTTTGTATGTCTATGTGTTGTTGCAAATAAAATAAAAAAAAGATAAAAAAAAAGAAATAATAAAAAATTATAAATAAATAAATTATAAAACAAATTGTAAAAAATAATAAAAAGTAAAATTAAAATTAAATCTACTTACACTGTCCACTGCCCTACTGACACCAATCTCTGCCCTACTGACACTGTCCATTGCTCTACTGACACTGTCAGTATACATACACATGCACACGCATATGTGGTTGATCTTTAGGGCGCAGACCCTAATGCAACAGGCTGCGCACACCTATGCATATGTTGTATTACTGATGTGTGTATATAGGGAAGAGTGATGTTTTTCCTCGTCACCCCAGCATGCACACAGTGACATTTGAAGGATTTCATAGCCCACAGGCATCAATATGGGTGGAGAGTGTCACAATTTGGGGGAAATACCAATCCTTTGATGAAGGTGACAATAGCTACACTTTGTGTCACCCCTGAGTGACGGGGATCAGATCAGACTGATCTCCATCTGAATGTCACACCATGATGTCGGGGGATGGGGACTCCTATCGGAGATAATTAGAACTTTTAAATCTCCAGCCTCTTGGTTGGGTCTGTGTATTGGCCAGCTGTGACCTTGCAGGGGGTCCTGTTGTTTGCACCCCCCCCCAGGAAGAGATCCATACTGTGATATCATTAGCAGTGGAATGTGACCCCCAATTTAAAGTGTATCTAATCCCGAGAACACAAATGTCATATTTTGAAGATTACCATTCCTAAAGCCCCGTATCGGATCAGAATATCGTACACAATTTTTTTTTTTTTAATCGATCGTACGATAATCCGATCGTTAGTACACAGCTTTCATCTGAAATTTTCAGAAGGGACATACACAAAAAAAAATTCTCGTATGATAACAGATCGTACGATTTTCATTTAATCAGTACAGGTTTTTTTTTCGGAAAATACAATACTTCCAAATTTTTATTGTATCGTACGAGAATACGGAGAAAAGAAGGCAAAAAAATGGACGATCATTCTTCCGACAATCTCATTGTCTGTATTAGGGCACTTTCACACTGCCAGCGACCGTGTGTTGGTGGCAAAGCGGCGCTATTTTCAGCGGCGCTTTACCGCTTTTAAACCCCGTTAGCGGACGAAAAAGGGTTAAAGGCGCCGCTTTGCTGGCGGTTCGGCGGCGCTGCCCATTGATTTCAATGGGAAGGGGCGCTTTAGGGGCGGTGTATTCACCACCCCTAAAGCGCTGCAAAGAAGCTGCTTGCAGGACTTTTTTTGAAGTCCTGCCAACGCAGCGTCCCAGTGTGAAAGGGGTCTTAGAATTTAAGCAGCCCATAGATGAGCCTTTTTCCATTCAGCCAATGATTGAACGAAAAAAATTCCCCCATTCCCCCCTTCCACACACCTGATGTGGATGGGAGAGTCCTCACTGCTTTAAAAGTGGGGGGGGGGACGTCCCCACTGTCAGTAGGGCAAAGGACAGTGTCAGTAGGGCAGTGGACGGCGTCAGCAGAGCAGTGGACGGCGTCGGTAGAGCACAGACTGGAGTCGGTAGAGCACAGACTGGCATCGGTAGAGCACAGACTAGCATCGGTAGGGCAGAGGACGGTGTCAGCAGGACAGTGGACGGTGTAGGTAGGGCAGTGGACAGTGTCAGTAGAGCACAGACTGGTGTCAGTAGAGCATGGCCGGTGTTGGTAGGGCACAGACTGGTGTCGGCACTGGCAGTGAACGGTGTCGGCAGGGCAGTGGACGGTGTCAGTAGGGCAGTGGACGGTGTCAGTAGGGCAGTGGATGGGGTCAGTAGAGCAGTGGACGGGGTCAGTAGGACAGAGGACGGTGTCAGTAGGGCAGTGGACGGTGTCAGTAGGGCAGTGGACGGTGTCGGTAGGGCAGTGGACGGTGTCGGTAGGGCAGTGGACAGTGTCAGTAGAGCACAGACTGGTGTCAGTAGAGCATGGCCGGTGTTGGTAGGGCACAGACTGGTGTCGGCACTGGCAGTGAACGGTGTCAGCAGGGCAGTGGACGGTGTCAGTAGGGCAGTGGACGGTGTCAGTAGGGCAGTGGATGGGGTCAGTAGAGCAGTGGACGGGGTCAGTAGGACAGAGGACGGGGTCAGTAGGGCAGTGGACGGTGTCAGTAGGGCAGTGGACGGTGTCAGTAGGGCAGTGGACGGTGTCGGTAGGGCAGTGGACGGTGTCGGTAGGGCAGTGGAAGGTGTCAGTAGGGCAGTGGACGGTGTCAGTAGGGCAGTGGACGGTGTCAGTAGGGCAGTGGATGGTGTCAGTAGGGCAGTGGACGGTGTCGGCAGGACAGTGGACGGTGTCGGCAGGGCAGTGGACGGTGTCGGTAGGGCAGTGGACAGTGTCAGTAGGGCAGTGGATGGTGTCAGTAGAGCACAGACTGGTGTCAGTAGAGCGTGGCCGGTGTTGGTAGGGCACAGACTGATGTCGGCACTGGCAGTGAACGGTGTCGGCAGGGCAGTGGACGGTGTCGGCAGGGCAGTGGACGGAGTCAGTAGGGCAGTGGATGGTGTCAGTAGGGCAGTGGATGGTGTCAGTAGAGCAGTGGACGGTGTCAGTAGGGCAGTGGACAGTGTCAGTAGGGCAGTGGACAGTGTCAGCAGGGCAGTGGATGGTATTTTCCCTTTGATTTTCTGATCATGTGTACTAGGCTTAAGTTTATATTGTCAGTAGGGTTCATATGTGAACATAGTTGTTCTATCTACACCTCACAAAAGCACTTTATTGACGGTGAACGTTTAGATAACGCAGCTGGTGGTGACCCCATATCAGGTTCTGAGCGATTTCTCTAATCATGACACAGAAAGCCAAATGGAATCTTAAAAGGTCTTATCATTGGCTTGTGAATTTCAAGTCTTGTGTAACGCAATAATCAATGAAAAAAATGTGACATCTGCATGAGGACAAAAGCCTCTGGCAACAGGCTCTCTTACCTTTCCGGAATTTTTTTAAGATGAATCAGACAGACATTTAGTAAAGTCGCAGGGGGTCATTTTCTAAAGGCAAATCCACTTTGACCTATAAGTGCAATTTACAAGTGAAAAGTACACTTGCAATTGCACTGAAAATGCACTTGGAAGTGCAGTGGCTGTAGATCCGAGGGGGACATGCAAGGAAAAAAAAAACCAGCATTTTAGCTTGCACGTGATTGGATGATAAAATCAGCAGAGCTTCCCCTCGTTTCAGATCTTCCCCTCAGATTTACAGCGACTGCACTTCCATGTGCACTTTGCACTTGTAGCTTGCACTTGTAGTGCAAAGTGGATTTGCCTTTAATAAATGACCCCCACAGTGTTGAAGAGTCAATATATAAACCACTTATTTATTTATTACAGGCACTTACCGTATTTATCGGCGTATACCGCGCACTTTTTTGCCCTGAAAAATCGTGGGTGCGCGATATACGCCGATACCCGCGCCGAGTATCAGGACGTACAGGACGTGAGCGTGAGAGTAGCCGAGCCTGCCCGACTATACCCGAGTGTACTGCGCTCGGTATATGCCGGCGCAGTGTTCAAACTTGGCGCGGGGATCGAGCGGGGAGGACACCGCAGAAGGACGCCGGACGCGATGAAGAGGACACCCGAAGCCGCAGACGGACGCCGGACCCGACGAGGCCGCCGATGGACGCTGCGCAAGACACCAAAACTGTAAGTACTAAAATGTTTTTTTTACAGGAATGCGGGTCCACTTTAGGGGTGCGCGCTATACGCCGGAGCGCGCAATACCCCGATAAATACGGTATATAGCGCCATCAATTTACGCACTGCTTTACATTGTATAGTACATTCACATCAGTCCTTGCCCTTAGAGCTTAGGCTGGGTTCACACTACGGTTTTCCCGTCCGTCAGCCGCATACGATTTCAGTATTGAAAACGTACGGGCACGGATGGGAAAACGTAGAGATAGAGAATGCATTGCAAATCGTATGCACTCGGATGCATCCGGGTGCGTACGATTTGCTGGCAAAACGTTTTTTAAACGTACGCAAAAACGTGTTCAACCACGGTTTTGCGGTCGTTTTTAAAACAGTATGGCAACCGCATATGTTTTCCTTTAACATTAATGTTAATGGAAAACGCACATATGTGCGGTGCCATAAGTTCCCGTCCGTTTCAGCCGCATACGTTTTTTCATATAAATCGTATGCGGCTGACGGACGGGAAAACCGTAGTGTGAACCCAGCCTTACACGCTAAGAAACCCTAACTCACATTCTTACATACTGTACACATAACTAAGGCCAATTTCGTCAGAAGCCAATTAGCCTACCAGCATGTCTTTGGATTGTGGGAGGAAACCGGAGTACCCGGAGGAAACCCACGCAGGCACAGGGAGAACATGCAAACTCCACACAGGGAGTGCCGTGGTTGGGATTCACTTTTACTATTTCCTTTATATAAAAAAAAAAAAAAAAAAAAACCTTTTCATTAAAAGCACACGCCATCTGTTAAAATGTGCAAATTAACAGCTAAAAGATGCATGGAGTTAGATTGCTGCGCCACTGATTTGAGTGTTACATTGTAATTCATATTGGATTTTAGTGTCACATTGTAACATATGCAGTAAAACCTTGGTTTGAGAGTAACTTGATTTGAGAGCGTTTTTCACGACAAGCAACATTTTGCAGTATCCCAGTGCGCATGCTCCAAATTACGCCGGCAAAGACTCATTGGTTTTCGACGTGAACGTAAATTACGCCCAGCCCCATTCACGGACGACTTACGCAAACGACGTAAAAATTTCAAAATTCGACGCGGTTCCGACGTCCATACTTAACATTGGCTGCGCCATCTTTTTGGTGGTTTATCTTTACGCCTGAAAACGCCTTACGTAAACGGCGTATCTTTACTGCGACGGGCAAGCGTACGTTCGTGAATAGGCGTATCTCGCTGATTTACGCATTCTAGGCGTAAATCAGCGTACACGCCCCTAGCTGCCAGCGTAAATAGGCAGCTAAGATATGATGCCGTAGGAGGTCGTATCTTAGCAACATTTAAGCGTATCTCAGTTTGAGAATACGCTTAATGTTACGACGGTGCGGATTCGGAGTTATGACGGCGTATCTACTGATACGCCGTCGTAACTGTACCTGAATCCGGCTATATATCTGCTTTTAGTGTTGCATCGTAACGTATATCTGATTTTACCATCACTGATATGATTTTAGGATTATATTGTACCATATATCTGATACATTGTAACATACTAATGTGAATGTACATTATTAGCCAGATTCAGGTAGAGTTACGCCGGCGTATCAGTAGATACGCCGTCGTAACTCTGAATCTGCGCCGTCGTACATTTAAGTGTATTCTCAAATTGAGATACACTTAAATGTAGCTAAGATACAACGGCCTGCGCTATCGTATCTTAGCTGTCTAGTTCCGCCGGCCGCTAGGGGCGTGAACGCAGATTTACGCCTAGAATACGTAAATCAGCGAGATACGCCTATTCACGAACGTACGCTTGCCCGTCGCAGTAAAGATACGCCGTTTAAGTAAGACATACGCCGGCGTAAAGATAAAGCTGCTCTCTAGGTGGCGCAGCCCATACAAAGTATGGACGTTGGAACAAGCGTATTTTTTTACGTCGTTTGCGTAAGTCGTACGCGAATAGGGCTGTGTGTAAGTTACGTGCACGTCGTAGGCAGTGTTCGACGTATCTTAGGCATTCTATCCGACACATGCGCACTGGGATACGTCCACGGACGGCGAATGCGCCGTACGATCATAACGTCAATTACGTAGGGTCATGCCTTATTAACATAAATCACGCCCACCTCTTCCCAATTTGAATTAGGCGCGCTTACGCCGGGACATTTACGATACGCCGCTGTAACTTAGGACGCAAGTGCTTTGTGAATACAGCACTTGCCTCTCTGACTTACAGCGGCGTAGCGTATATGCGATACGCTACGCCGCCTCAACATTAAGCCGCCCTACCTGAATCTGGCCCACTTTCTCTAAGCGGTGCTCTTCTGCAGATTTTCTTTAAAAAAAATATAAACTTTTTCTTTTAAAGTTTTAGATTTTCCAGCCCCAGCCGCCCCCCTTGTCCTCTGAGGATTGAACGTAAAGAATCATTAATCGGTTATAAACATTCTCCTCCCAGAGAACGAAGGTGGTTCTCTGTCGCCGTTCCGCGCCCTGCTCTTATTAATACATATTCATGGGTTCTGCCATTCTGCATGTATTGATGTCCCAGCAGCACATAGCTGTCTATAGGTGTATATGAAGCGGCTTTACCTGCTCTGTGCTCCTGTGTGTCCTGGCCTAGCTCCATGCAGATCCTTTGTGCAGGGAGGAGGATGTGTGCAAGGCAGCTCTCTATGAGAGTTCCCCCCCCCTCCTCATCTCCCTTCCCCCTCCCATTAGGGTGACACACACAGGCAGCTGACCAATCACACACATTCAGCGCAAACACATCATCTTCCTTCCAACAGCTGGATTGGTGCAGCCGGCTCAAACCACCATCTGACAACCAGCATGTTGCCATAACAATCTGTCCACACTCATCCAAGCCGGCGTGAGGCTGAAGGTTCCTGGAAGGCGATTATTGCAGCACGCCGATTCGTTTTCGCATTCTCTTTGAAGAGCGAAAAGTGCCGGTGACTTGTCGGTATGGTTCCTCTATCGAGTTGGTTCCTGTAAGGACTTCGCAGGCGCAATCCTTGCCGACGGAAATCTCCCAACCTCGGCCGGTGACTTGTCCTTAATGTTCCCCTAACGGGAAAGTTCCTTCAATGACTGCGCAGGCGCAATCCTTGCCGACGGAAATCTCCGAACCTCGGCCGGTGACTTGTCCTTAATGTTCCCCTAACGGGAAAGTTCCTTCAATGACTGCGCAGGCGCAATCCTTGCCGACGGAAATCTCCGAACCTCGGCCGGTGACTTGTCCTTAATGTTCCCCAAACGGGGAAGTTCCTTCAAGGACTGCGCAGGCGCAATCCTTGCCGACGGAAATCTCGCAACCTCGGCCGGTGACTTGTCCTTAATGTTCCCCTAACGGGAAAGTTCCTTCAATGACTGCGCAGGCGCAATCCTTGCCGACGGAAATCTCCGAACCTCGGCCGGTGACTTGTCCTTAATGTTCCCCTAACGGGAAAGTTCCTTCAATGACTGCGCAGGCGCAATCCTTGCCGACGGAAATCTCTGAACCTCGGCCGGTGACTTGTCCTTAATGTTCCCCTAACGGGGAAGTTCCTTCAAGGACTGCGCAGGCGCAAACTTGCCGACGGAAATCTCCGAACCTCGGCCGGTGACTTGTCCTTAATGTTCCCCTAACGGGAAAGTTCCTTCAATGACTGCGCAGGCGCAATCCTTGCCGACGGAAATCTCCGAACCTCGGCCGGTGACTTGTCCTTAATGTTCCCCTAACGGGAAAGTTCCTTCAATGACTGCGCAGGCGCAATCCTTGCCGACGGAAATCTCTGAACCTCGGCCGGTGACTTGTCCTTAATGTTCCCCTAACGGGGAAGTTCCTTCAAGGACTGCGCAGGCGCAAACTTGCCGACGGAAATCTCCGAACCTCGGCCGGTGACTTGTCCTTAATGTTCCCCTAACGGGAAAGTTCCTTCAATGACTGCGCAGGCGCAATCCTTGCCGACGGAAATCTCCGAACCTCGGCCGGTGACTTTTCCTTAATGTTCCCCTAACGGGAAAGTTCCTTCAAGGACTGCGCAGGCGCAATCCTTGCCGACGGAAATCTCCGAACCTCGGCCGGTGACTTGTCCTTAATGTACCCCTAACGGGAACGTTTCTTCAATGACTGCGCAGGCGCAATCCTTGCCGACGGAAATCTCCGAACCTCGGCCGGTGACTTGTCCTTAATGTTCCCCTAACGGGGAAGTTCCTTCAATGACTGCGCAGGCGCAAACTTGCCGACGGAAATCTCCGAACCTCGGCCGGTGACTTGTCCTTAATGTTCTCCTAACAGGGAAGTTCCTTCAATGACTGCGCAGGCACAAACTTGCCGACGGAAATCTCCGAACTTCGGCCGGTGACTTGTCCTTAATGTTCCCCTAACGGGGAAGTTCCTTCAAGGACTGCGCAGGCGCAAACTTGCCGACGGAAATCTCCGAACCTCGGCCGGTGACTTGTCCTTAATGTTCCCCTAACGAGAAAGTTCCTTCAATGACTGCGCAGGCACAATCCTTCCCGACGGAAATCTCCGAACCTCGGCCGGTGACTTGTCCTTAATGTTCCCCTAACGGGAAAGTTCCTTCAATGACTGCGCAGGCGCAATCCTTGCCGACGGAAATCTCTGAACCTCGGCCGGTGACTTGTCCTTAATGTTCCCCTAACGGGGAAGTTCCTTCAATGACTGCGCAGGCGCAAACTTGCCGACGGAAATCTCCGAACCTCGGCCGGTGACTTGTCCTTAATGTTCCCCTAACGGAAAAGTTCCTTCAATGACTGCGCAGGCGCAATCCTTGCTGACGGAAATCTCCGAACCTCGGCCGGTGACTTGTCCTTAATGTTCCCCTAACGGGAAAGTTCCTTCAATGACTGCGCAGGCGCAAACTTGCCGACGGAAATCTCCGAACCTCGGCCGGTGACTTGTCCTTAATGTTCCCCTAACAGGGAAGTTCCTTCAATGACTGCGCAGGCGCAAACTTGCCGACGGAAATCTCCAAACCTCGCCCGGCATCCAGGCTCATTCTTTAACATCCCCGTGGATTGGAGGATGTTAAAAAAAAGAGCGAGGAGGCCGAGCGAGCGGAGCGAGCGGAGCGAGCTGTCCGAGCGAAGCGAGGACGTGAGGCCGACCGGCCACTTACCTCGAAATCCACGTCGCCCTGGATGCCGGCCGAGGTTCGGAGATTTCCGTCAGCAAGTTTGCGCCTGCGCAGTCCTTGAAGGAACTTTCCCGTTAGCCGGAACCATCTCGGCACATCAGATTGCGCCTGCGCTGGAACTTCCACGATAGCTGGAACCAGCTCGGCAGATCACCGGCATCCAGGCTCATTCCTTAACATCCCCGTGGATTGGAGGATGTTGAAAAAAGAGCCAGGAGGCCGAGCGCAGCGAGGGCGTGAGGCCGACTGGCCACTTTTCTCAAATTCCACGTCACCCTGGAGGTTCGGTGATTTCCGTCGGCAAGGATTGCGCCTGTGCAGTCCTTACAGGAACCATCTCGATAGCCGGAACCATATATTCAGATCACCGGGTTAAAAAACAAAACAAAAGAAAATTAAAATTTGCGACTTGGCCTTGCGCAGTAAAAATGCAAAATATTCAACAGCCATTAATCACAGTGGTGAGTTACGACCCTGATGATGGTTCTGGTTTTCACATGTTGGAGCATGTTCTAGAACACAGGTGTCAAACGCAAGGCCCGCGGGGCCGAATCCGGCCCTCCAGGCCATTTCATGTGGCCCTCGCACCTCTCCAGCTGCAGGAGAGCTCCAGACCTCCCCTGGTCCTCCTCCAGACCCTTACTTTCTGCTTTCAAGCAACCCATCCAGCTTCTTCCCAGCAGCAGCATAAGGAAAGGGATGCACTGTGATGTAAGGGAGAGCGGGGAACTCAACTTCTGATGGTGGGGTGGCTCTTGACATCTAATATATGGGGGAGGGGATGCGCTGGACATCTAATCTTACAGATACAACCGGCCCTTTGGAGGGAAATCACAATGCTAATGCGGCCCACGGTGAAATTGAGTTTTACACCCCTTCTCTAGAACATGGGTGCTCAACCTGTGGCCCTCCAGCTGTTGTGGAACTACAACTCCCATCGTGTCTCTGCCTTTGGGAGTCATGCTTGTAACTGTCAGAAGCTTGCAATGCCTCATGGGACTTGTAGTTATGCTGATGCGACCCAAGATGAAATTGAGTTTGCCACCCCTGTATCTAGATCATAGGTGCTCAACCTGTGGCCCTCTAACTTGCAGAACTACAAGTCCCATGAGGCATTGCAAGCTTCTGACAGTTACAAGCATGACTCCCAAAGGCAGAGGCGTGATGGCAGTTGTAGTTGTAGTTTTGGAGCACCCATAGGGTCCTTATCCGATCTTTTCGGTATTTAGGAGATGAGTAGGGACACGCCTTCATCAGATAGAATAAACATATTCCAGAGCAAGTGACCTTCTTCCCTTCCCTCCAGGATGCACTAATTGCTCACGTCTTTCTGGTAGGGACATAGGCAGCTCTAGGCTTTGTGAGGCCTTAGGCAAAACTTGACATGGGGCCCCCCCACTCACACCCTTGATGGGAAAAAATAATTCAAGGACAAGAGCCTCTTCCCCACAACCCTGGCCGGTGATTTTGGGGGTCTGTGGGCAGGGGGCTTATCGGAATCTGGAAGCCCCCTTTAACAAGGCGGCCCCCAGATCCTGCTCTTTAATAACTAAGGGGCGGGGGCCACAAGGTGATGTCACCTGGTGAACCCGCCCCCTTGTGACGTCATTGACTGAGGGCATGCTGGGTCATTGAGGGCACAAGGGGTGGTGTCACCAATATTCGCTGAAACCCACTTTGCTTTAACCGCTTGCCGACCGCCCAACAACCATGTACATCGCCAGAACGGCTTGGCTGGGCAAATCAACGTACCTGTACGTTGCTTTGAAAATCCCAGCGTGCGGGCGCGCTCACACGCGCCCACTGCGAGCTCCGTGACCGTGCCCGCGGGACCCGCGGACTCGGTGTCCCGCGATGTGTAAACATAGCATTTCCCTGTTTCGCCTAGTGAAGGAGCAGTGATCAGTGTCGTGTCACTGGTAGCCCAGCCCCCACACAGTTAGAATCACTCCCTAGGACACACTTAACCCCTTCCTCACCCCCTAATGGCTAACCCCCTTCCCTGCCAGTGTCATTTACACAGTAATCTGTACATTTTTATAGCACTGATCGCTGTATAAATGACAATGGTCCCAAAATAGTGTCAAAAGTGTCCGATGTGTCCGCCATAATGTCGCAGCGATACATACAAGACCTAAAACAAAGCCCAGAGTCAGGTGACATATGGGAGCTTAGACTTCCCTGGCCCCAGGCTTGGGCTTATTGTGTTTATCTCACCGGTATTCACATAACGTTTGGGTGTTGTATGTCACATAAATGCTTTATGTAAGTTGTATCAAAAGGAGGTGGTGCCTACACAACACCCAGATTTAATGTGTTACTAAACCCAGCAGCCTGCATTCACCATATCTGGTCTCCCCAGGACCCTGCATTCACCATATCTGGTCTCCCCAGGAGCCTGCAGTCACTATATCTGCTCTCCCCAGGAGCCTGCAGTCACTAGATCTGCTCTCCCCAGGAGCCTGCATTCACTATATCTGGTCTCCCCAGGAGCCTGCATTCACTATATCTGCTCTCCCCAGGAGCCTGCATTCACTATATCTGGTCTCCCCAGGACTCGGCAGTCACCATATCTGGTCTCCCCAGGACCCTGCATTCACTATATCTGGTCTCCCCAGGAGCCTGCATTCACTATATCTGCTCTCCCCAGGAGCCTGCATTCACTATATCTGGTCTCCCCAGGACTCGGCAGTCACCATATCTGGTCTCCCCAGGACCCTGCATTCACTATATCTGCTCTCCCCAGGAGCCTGCATTCACTATATCTGGTATCCCCAGGAGCCTGCATTCACTATATCTGGTCTCCCCAGGAGCCTGCAGTCACTATATCTGCTCTCCCCAGGACCCTGCATTCACTATATCTACTCTCCGCAGGACCCTGCATTCACTATATCTGGTATCCCCAGGAGCCTGTATTCACTATATCTGCTCTCCCCAGGAGCCTGCATTCACTATATCTGCTCTCCCCAGGACCTTGCATTCACTATATATGGTCTCCCCAGGAGCCTGCATTCACTATATCTGCTCTCCCCAGGACCCTGCATTCACTATATATGGTCTCCCACAGTACACAGAGCATGGAAATGCAATAGTTTTAGCAAATATAAACTGCTAAATACCTTTTCTCATTAGCAGTCTTGTGACTTCTATCAGTGTCTGGTTAAAGCTTGTAGGAGGAGTTTTCATTCTCCCCTGATTGTCCTATGCAGGACCCCTGAGCCTCTGTCTGGACAGTGCTGATTGGCTCTGTGCTGATCACATGCACTCTGCCAAGCAGTCGTGGCTGGTGCTCAATTCTCTTTGGGGGGGGGGGGGCGACCTGTTGAGCCTGTTCCAATTAAGGTCAGAGCTTGTTACTTTGGTTTCTGCTCCCCTTAATTAGCCTAAATCAAATGTTAAAAATTTATATTTTGGGTGAACCTCCACTTCTTAAAAAAAGCAGGCCATGCATGTCAATCCAGGTTGACATGCGCTTTGTTTATTTGGATGGAAGGTACATCATGGGCGTGTAGTGCGTACTGTAGGTGTGATTTCAGACAGTATTTTTTACTGTTGTGTTTTCTCTGTGAGTCATTTGGATACAATGTTATGTAACCTGTAAAAAGGCCGATCTCAGGAGTATACACCCAGAAATGTTCTCACCAGACTGACCTGGAAAGAGGTGGGGAGGAAACACGGGGACGCTCGCCACAATTTGGAAACGCGTACAGCAGCTGCGAATCTCTCTTTGCGGCAGCTTTGAAGAACAGAAGACAGAAGTCACCTTTATAGGGCGTCATAGGTGTGCGCAGCTTATTTCATTGGGGTGCGGGTGTGCACCCCAAAGCTCAAACACGTGGGCTTGTGTGTTTGTAATAAATAAATAAGTAAATATATATATATATACAGTGGAACCTCGGATTACGAGTATAATATGTTCCAGGAGAACGCTCGTAATCCAAAGCACTCGCATATCAAAGCGAGTTTCCCCATAGAAGTCAATGAAAACAAAAATAATTTGTTCCGCATTGACTTCAATGGCATGCAATACCGCATGCGGCCAGAGGTGGGTGGGGGCGCCCTGGAGAGCCTTGGAAATGGTCGGAAAGGCCCGAGGACACCTCGGCTGACCTCGGCAAACCTTGTAAAGGCTCGGAAACTGAGTATTTCCGTGTCTTTCCGAGCATTGCCGAACGGCGCCCCCCCTACCTCGGGCCAAACGTGGAACTGCACACCGCTTTGGCCTAAATCCTGCTCGTTTTGCGAGACAACACTCGCAAACCGAGTTAGGATTTTTTCAAAAGCAGAGCTTGTATTGCGAAACACTCGTTAACTGCGTTACTCGCAATCCGAGGTTCCACTGTATATATAAATATATATATATACATATACACACACACACAGTATATACACACACTCTTAATAAATGTAAAAACCAGTAGGGCAGAGGCTGGTGTCAGTAGAGCAGTGGACATGTCACTCGGGCAGAGGCTGGTGTCAGTAGGGCGGTGTCACTTTTTTTTTTTGTATTTTTTTTTACAATTTTATATTTATATATTTTTTTTTTTACAATTTTTTATTTTTTAATTTTTTTAAAAAAATGTTTTTCCTTTCCAATAACAGTTTTATTTAGAGATTGTTCAATACAAAAGAAAATAGAAAATACATGCAAGACATTCCTCGTAAGCAGTGAACAGTGGAGTGGTCATTAACAATTTTTTTATTTATATATTTTTTTTCATTTTTAATTTTTTTATTTATTTTTTTACTATTTTTTTTTATATTATTTTTTTTTACTATTTTTTTTTTTTTTTTTTTTTTAGGAGCCCCATGAGAGAAAGGGGCTTTTGTAAAACATCAGCAGGGGGAATCTGTGCCGGACAGGGTGATTAGGGCGTGCCCAGGGACACCCAGCACACGCCTAATGCAGGGCGTAGAAGGACAATATTTTAATCCCTTGCATACCTATGTTTGTGCTGGGAGCATGCTGGGCCGCGCACTTCCAGCACAGGTACTGGGCTCCATCCGAATGCCCCCGAGTCTCATACTAATGATCAAGAACCGACAGGCAAAGTTCCCAATTACCTGATCAGGGGCCGCCCGTCCATTGGGGACGCCTGGGCACCGCCCCATCTCTCCACACGACCCACTATATGCAATGGATAGATTCATGCACAGTGTGAATCTATCCACGGCCGCCACACTACACTACACTGACCACTGCAACACACACACACTACACTGACCACTGCAACACACACACACTACACTGACCACTGCAACACACACTACACTACACTGACCACTGCAACACACACTACACTACACTGACCACTGCAACACACACTACACTACACTGACCACTGCAACACACACTACACTACACTGACCACTGCAACACACACTACACTACACTGACCACTGCAACACACACTACACTACACTGACCACTGCAAAACACACACACTACACATACCACTGCAACACACACTACACTACACTGACCACTGCAACACACACTACACTACACTGACCACTGCAAAACACACACACTACACTGACCACTGCAACACACACTACACTACACTGACCACTGCAACACACACTACACTACACTGACCACTGCAACACACACTACACTGACCACTGCAACACACACTACACTACACTGACCACTGCAACACAGACTACACTACACTGATCACTGCAACACACACACACACTACACTGACCACTGCAACACACACTACACTGACCACTGCAACACACACTACACTGACCATTGCAACACACACACACACACACACACACTACACTGACCACTGCAACACACACTACACTACACTGACCACTGCAACACACACACACTACACAGACCACTGCAACACAGACTACACTACACTGACCACTGCAACACACACTACACTACACTGGTCTGTGTAGTGTAGTGTGTGTTGCAGTGGTCAGTGTAGTGTAGAGTAGTGTGTGGTGAAGTGTGTATTGTAGTGGACAGTGGTCAGCGTAGTGATCAGTTTAGTGTAGTGTGGTCAGTGTAGTGTCTATTGTAGTGGAGACAGTTTAGTGTAGTGGTCAATGTACATACTTGCCAACTGTCCCGTTTTTAACGGGACAGTCCCGTTATTTGGGACCTAGTCCCGGCTAATTTAGCCTGCCGGGACTTGTCCCGGCTAGTGGGGAAGGCAGGTGCGGTAGTCGTTACCGCTGCGCAGTCCTGTGGACGGAGAGGAGGCGCTGTGAGCTTGTCACAACCTCGAGCATCCAGTCAGTGGGTGGATCCATGTGCTCCCCCTCCCCCGGCTCCTCCCAGGCTCCCCTTCTCCAGCTCTGCGGATCTCCTACCATGTGCTGTGCAGAGCGTGGATGACTGCCGCCGCCGTCGCCGCCGCTGAGCAGCTCCTTGACCTTCTCTCCTCCTGGATCATGGACCGGACTGCCGTCACAGACCTGTCACCTGCCAGAACATCGATCATCAGAGAGGTACTCACTGTGATGACAGTCCGCGGCGCTGCCCGACATCCTGTGACGTCACTGCCTGATCGAGGGTGCCCTGAACATCCCTGCTGACCTCACACCACACTCCTGTCATCATCATGCTCCTCGTCATCCCCCTGTTCCTGGCATTCCACCATCCCACCTCCAAGGCCTGTCATACATTTTATCACCTCCCTGTCACTTCCTACCGCCCACCCCTGTCATCTCCATCCTTCCTGTCACCTCCCTGTCATCTCCATCCTTCCTGTCACCCTCCTACCACCCACCCCTGTCATCTCCATCCTTCCTGTCACCTTCCTAACACCCACTCCTGTCATCTCCATCCTCCCTGTCACCTCCCTGCCACCCACCCCTGTCATCTCCATCCTCCCTGTCACCTCCCTGCCACCCACCCCTATCATCTCCATCCTCCCTGTCACCTCCCTGCCACCCTCCCCTGTCACCTTCCTAACACCCACCCCTGTCATCTCCATCCTCCCTGTCATCTCCCTACCACCCTCCCCTGTCACCTCCCTAACACCCACCCCTGTCATCTCCATCCTCCCTGTCTCCTCCCTGCCACCCACCCCTGTCATCTCCATCCTCCCTGTCTCCTCCCTGCCACCCACCCCTGTCATCTCCATCCTCCCTGTCACCTTCCTACCACCCACCCCTGTCATCTCCATCCTCCCTGTCACCTCCCTGCCACCCACCCCTGTCATCTCCATCCTCCCTGTCATCTCCATCCTCCCTGTCACCTTCCTACCACCCACCCCTGTCATCTCCATCCTCCCTGTCTCCTCCCTGCCACCCACCCCTGTCATCTCCATCCTCCCTGTCACCTTCCTACCACCCACCCCTGTCATCTCCATCCTCCCTGTCTCCTCCCTGCCACCCACCCCTGTCATCTCCATCCTCCCTGTCACCTTCCTAACACCCACCCCTGTCATCTCTATCCTCCCTGTCACCTTCCTAAAACCCATTCCCGTTTCAATTTCCTGTAATTCTCTCTTTATTGAGTAGACCCTATAATCTGATAAGTAGGCGAAGATTATGCGGAGTGGGTGGAGCTTCGGGGAAGTGAGTGTGGTAATTAATAGCTGTGCTGCAAAGTGTCCCTGGAATTTTTTTTCAAATGTTGGCAACTATGAATGTAGTGGACAGGTAGGCCAGTGTAGTGGTCAGTATAGGAATCAGGTTAGTCAGTGTAGTGGTCAGCACTGGAATCGGGTAGGTCAGTGCGGTGGACAGTTAGGTCAGTGTGGTGGTCAGTCTAGGAATCATGTAGGTCAGTGTAGTGGTCATTGTAGGAATTTGGCTGGTCAGTACTATTGTAGGAAGGGAAGGGACTCAGAGATTGCTAAAAGTCCATATGTTAGGGGGGGCGCAAATTTCTTGCCTTACCCCGGGCGCTGACAACCCACGCTACGCCACTGTATGCGCGTACCGCTGGTACCGTTGCTTTGTCCTCACTCGGCATCCCAAGTACTGTGCCGGATCTGAACAGCTGTTTTCTGATAGTGATAGCCAATCACATGATCAGGAAGCCATTGTAGGCATTAAGAACCCTTTTTTTCCCAATCAAATCATTTTTATTGAATTTTTCATCATACAGTAAAAAAGCACATAAAACATATCCATCCCATATCTCCCATATCCATCCCATATCTTCCATAAGAACCCTTTAAGCAGAGTCAGTAAGGGGTTAAAGAACCGAAGCCCTAAGAAAGCTACCTTTGTACATAGGGGGTAGGGGGTTGTGCCTATTGCCCCGGGGAGGGAATTCAGAGAATGTTTTTTAATGAGCTTATTTGCTAAGCCACTGGTACCCAGCCTGTGGCCCTTTGACTGTGTGGCCCTCAGGGCCCCTGCAGACGCTCAGTCATCTGTGTTTTCCTTACCCAAGTTCATTCTCCAGCCCGCAAGGAAAAAATATTCTTTAGAATGGGTTCCCGTAGTTAAAGTTGACGTCTAATCTGCTTATATTTTGCCTTCCCTGGTCCCTCCCCCCCTCATCAACATGCTAATTACCTTTTTAAATTGCATACATACGTTATTTTAGAGATCTCGTAATTTTAGTAATGTCATCACTAGGTCTCTGTGCTTCTCTCTACTATGCAGGCAGATCATGGCTGGTGGGAGGGGCCAGCAGAGAGGCATTACAGCACCCTGCCTCAGTACTCCTCTCAAAAGCCCTGAGTCCTGATATAAGCAGAGGGCTCTCGGGAGGAGTTATGCATGTATCAAAATGCCTTGATGGGTGGGTGTCAATCTGGAGCATGTTTGGCCACGGAAAGTCTCTGATGTTGTATCGTGTCTGCAGTCTCTGACCATCTCCTGTATCATGTCTGCAGTCTCTGACCATCTCCTGTATCATGTCTGCAGTCTCTGACCATCTCCTGTATCATGTCTGCAGTCTCTGACCATCTCCTGTATCATGTCTGCAGTCTCTGACCATCTCCTGTATCATGTCTGCAGTCTCTCACCATCTCCTGTATCATGTCTGCAGTCTCTGACCGTCTCCTGTACTATGTCTGCAGTCCCTGACCATCTCTTGTATCATGTCTGCAGTCTCTCACCATCTCCTGTATCATGTCTGCAGTCTCTCACCATCTCCTGTATCATGTCTGCAGTCTCTGACCATCTCCTGTATCATGTCTGCAGTCTCTCACCATCTCCTGTATCATGTCTGCAGTCTCTGACCATCTCTTGTATCATGTCTGCAGTCTCTCACCATCTCCTGTATCATGTCTGCAGTCTCTCACCATCTCCTGTATCATGTCTGCAGTCTCTGACCATCTCCTGTATCATGTCTGCAGTCTCTCACCATCTCCTGTATCATGTCTGCAGTCTCTCACCATCTCCTGTATCATGTCTGCAGTCTCTCACCATCTCCTGTATCATGTCTGCAGTCTCTGACCATCTCTTGTATCATGTCTGCAGTCTCTCACCATCTCCTGTATCATGTCTGCAGTCTCTCACCATCTCCTGTATCATGTCTGCAGTCTCTCACCATCTCCTGTATCATGTCTGCAGTCTCTCACCATCTCCTGTATCATGTCTGCAGTCTCTGACCATCTCTTGTATCATGTCTGCAGTCTCTCACCATCTCCTGTATCATGCCCGCAGTCTCTGACCATCCCTTGTATCATGTCTGCAGTCTCTCACCATCTCCTGTATCATGTCTGCAGTCTCTCACCATCTCTCGTATCATGTCTGCAGTCTCTGACCATCCCTTGTATCATGTCTGCAGTCTTTGACCATCTCCTGTATCATGTCTGCAGTCTCTGACCATCTCCTGTATCATGTCTGCAGTCTCTGACCATCTCCTGTATCATGTCTGCAGTCTCTGACCATCTCCTGTATCATGTCTGCAGTCTCTGACCATCTCCTGTATCATGTCCTCAGTCTCTCACCATCTCCTGTATCATGTCTGCAGTCTCTCACCATCTCCTGTATCATGTCTGCAGTCTCTCACCATCTCCTGTATCATGTCTGCAGTCTCTCACCATCTCCTGTATCATGTCTGCAGTCTCTCACCATCTCCTGTATCATGTCTGCAGTCTCTGACCATCTCTTGTATCATGTCTGCAGTCTCTCACCATCTCCTGTATCATGCCCGCAGTCTCTGACCATCCCTTGTATCATGTCTGCAGTCTCTCACCATCTCTCGTATCATGTCTGCAGTCTCTGACCATCCCTTGTATCATGTCTGCAGTCTTTGACCATCTCCTGTATCATGTCTGCAGTCTCTGACCATTTCTTGTATCATGTCTGCAGTCTTTGACCATCTCCTGTATCATGTCTGCAGTCTCTGACCATCTCTTGTATTATGTCTGCAGTCTCTGACCATCTCTTCTATAATTTCTGCAGTCTCTGACCATCTCTTGTATCATGTCTGCAGTCTCAGACCATCTCCTGTATCATGTCTGCAGTCTCTGACCATCTCCTGTATCATGTCTGCAGTCTCTGACCATCTCTTGTATCATTTCTGCAGTCTCTGACCATCTCTTGTATCATGTCCGCAGTCTCTGACCATCTCCTGTATCATGTCTGCAGTCTCTGACCATCTCTTGTATCCTGTCTGCAGTCTCTGACCATCTCTTGTATCATTTCTGCAGTCTCTGATCATCTCCTGTATCATGTCTGCAGTCTCTGAACCATCTCTTGTATCATGTCTGCAGTCCCTGATCATCTCCTGTAGTATGTCTGCAGTCTCTGACCATCTTCTGTATCATGTCTGCACTGTCTCTGTAGCCTTACCTTCCCTCAATATTATGTGTGGCCCCTTGGTGGTGTCAGGGGCCACACTTCACATTCACATGTCTCTCTAGGAACCTTTAACCATTCAGTGGCCTCCCCTGTGTCTGGCCATGTCCCCTCCCCCTTCCCTCATATCAGTCAGGAGTTCAGGGCTGAGCAAACATTGTGGATTTCAAGGCTGTGCAAACATGAAGGACGTCACCCCGCTCCTATCGATCGATATTACCCACATACAGGCAGATCAATCAGAAGTAAAGTCACCCTGGCTTCAATATTTAGCTGCAGCTCAGGACTGCCCTCCAGTGGCAGAGATGGAAATTGATTTTTTTTTCTGTTTTAAAAGCATTTATCAAAGTTAGCAACTTAGAGGAGCGTTGTACTGAGAATTTGCTGTTTACGTGTTTAAAAAATAATTTAGGCCATTTCTTGTATCACGTCTGCAGTCTCTGACCATCTCCTGTATCATGTCTGCAGTCTCTGACCATCTCTTCTATAATTTCAGCAGTCTCTGATCATCTCTTGTATCATGTCTGCAGTCTCTGACCATCTCCTGTATCATGTCTGCAGTCTCTGACCATCTCTTCTATCATTTCAGCAGTCTCTGACCATCTCCTGTATCATGTCTGCAGTCTCTGATCATCTCCTGTATCATGACGGCAGACTCTGACCATCTCTTCTATCATTTCAGCAGTCTCTGATCATCTCTTGATCACGTCTGCAGTCTCTGACCATCTCCTGTATCATGTCTGCAGTCTCTGATCATCTCCTGTATCATGTCTGCAGTCTCTGACCATTTATTGTATCAAGTCTGCAGTCTCTGATCATCTCCTGTATCAAGTCGGCAGTCTCTGATCATCTCCTGTATCATGTGTGCAGTCTCTGATCATCTCCTGTATCAAGTCGGCAGTCTCTGATCATCTCCTGTATCATGTGTGCAGTCTCTGATCATCTCCTGTATCATGTCGTCAGTCTCTGAACATTTCTTGTATTATGTCTGCAGTCTCTGATCATCTCCTGTATCATGTCGTCAGTCTCTGACCATTTCCTGTATCAAGTCTGCAGTCTCTGATCATCTCCTGTATCATGTCTGCAGTCTCTGACCACCCCTTGTATCATGTCTGCAGTCTCTGACCATCTCTTGTATCATGTCCGCAGTCTCTGATCATCTCTTCTATCGTGTCCGCAGATTCTGATCATCTTCTGTATCACGTCTGCAGTCTCTGACCATCTCCTGTATCATGTCTGCAGTCTCTGATCATCTCCTGTATCATGTCTGCAGTCTCTGACCATTTCTTGTAACATGTCTGCAGTCTCTGATCATCTCCTGTATCATGTCCGCAGTCTCTGACCATTTCTTGTATCATGTCTGCAGTCTCTGACCATCTCTTCTCTCATGTCTGCAGTCTCTGACCATCTCCTGTATCGTGTCTGCAGTCTCTGACCATCTCTTGTATCATGTCTGCAGTCTCTGACCATCTCCTGTATCATGTATGTAGTCTCTGACCATTTCCTGTATCGTGTCTGCAGTCTCTGATCATCTCTTGTATCATGTCTGCAGTCTCTGACCATCTCTTCTATGATGTCTGCAGTCTCTGACCATTTCCTGTATCATGTCCGTAGTCTCTGACCATCTCTTGTATCATGTCCGCAGTCTCTGATCATCTCTTCTATCGTGTCCGCAGCTTCTGATCATCTTCTGTATCACGTCTGCAGTCTCTGACCATCTCCTGTATCGTGTCGGCAGTCTCTGACCATTTCTTGTATCATGTCTGCAGTTTCTGATCATCTCCTGTATCACGTCTGCAGTCTCTGACCATCTCATGTATCATGTCCGCAGTCTCTGATCATCTCCTGTATCATGTCTGCAGTTTTTGACCATTTCTTGTATCATGTCCGCAGTCTCTGATCATCTCCTGTATCATGTCTGCAGTCTCTGACCATTTCTTGTAACATGTCTGCAGTCTCTGATCATCTCCTGTATCATGTCCGCAGTCTCTGAACAGCTCTTGTATCATATCTGCAGTCTCTGATTATCTCCTGTATCATGTCTGCAGTCTCTGACCATTTCTTGTATCATGTCTGCAGTCTCTGACCGTCTCCTGTATCATGTCTGCAGTCTCTGATCATCTCCTGTATCATGTCTGCAGTCTCTGACCATCTCCTGTATCGTGTCTGCAGTCTCTGACCATCTATTGTACCATTTCTGCAGTCTCTGACCATCTCCTGTATCATGTCCGCAGTCTCTGACCATCTATTGTACCATTTCTGCAGTCTCTGACCATCTCCTGTATCATGTCTGCAGTCTCTGACCATCTCTTGTATTATGTCTGCAGTCTCTGATCATCTCCTGTATCATGTCTGCAGTCTCTGATCATCTCCTGTATCATGTCTGCAGTCTCTGACCACCTCCTGTATCGTGTGTGCAGTCTCTGATCATCTCCTGTATCATGTCTGCAGTCTCTGATCATCTCCTGTATCATGTCTGCAGTCTCTGACCATCTCCTGTATCATGTCCGCAGTCTCTGACCATCTCTTGTATCATGTCCACCTAACATTTTGGTAAAAAGTACATTAAAGTCAATTTTAGAAAGTTCTTGATCTTTCTTACAAGCGGTGGGAGGGGACGCCCCCCTCCCTCCCGCCACCCTCTGGTGTTTCTCCTGGCTTGCCCGTGTGATTGGCGAGCTGGAGAATGAACCCGTCGCCGCCAGAAGTTAGCCATAGAGATTTCTGGTGACCAGATGGTCCCCAGTCATCTCTATGACCCTCGGAGGCTCGGGTCACGTGTGAGGTCTTATAGACCCCCGCCTCTCTCCATAAAGAGGACCTGTCACACACTATTCCTATTACAAGGGATGTTTACATGCCTTGTAAAAGGAATAAAAGTGATAACATTTTTTTTTTTTTTTGAAAAAGAGAAAGTGTAAAAAATAAATAAAAATAAAAGTAAAATAAAGAATAAAAAAAATGAAAGCTCCCTGTCCCTGCAAGCTTGTGCGCGGAAGCGAACGCATACATAAGTCGCGCCCACATATATAAACAGCATTTAAATAATGTTCTGCCGAAATAGCCAACTCATCAAAATCTCCAACTACGTCACTTCCATGAACTCTCCAGCAGCAGATTTCGACAAGATGGCTCTACTGTCCATGCGTGCCTGCGTGCGTGCGTGCGCGTGCACCCGACAGAATAGAAACCCCCCACAGCTGTTGGAGAACTCAACAATGTTTTCCTCGGATCTACCAATCGCCACAGTGCGCATGCGCAAGGTACGTCGCTAACCTTTTTTGAAAACTCATCACATTCTCCAACAGCTGCTGGGGGTTTCTATTGTTCTGTCGGGTGCGCGTGCGCGCGCACGGCCAGTAGAGCCAATTCGCCTAAATCTGCTGCTGGAGAGTCACCGGAAGTGACGTAGTTGGAGATTTTGATTAGTTGGCTATTTTGACAGAACACCGGCCGCCTCTTTCCACAACGTCCTGGGTTCCCTGCATGCTTTGCAGCTTCTCCTCTGTGTTTAACCAGTTAACAACCGCCCTATAGACGATATACGTCTACAAGGCGGTTGCTTAACTCTGGGAGGACGTCCATGAACGTCCTCCCAGAATCGCGCTCCCGCGCGGCCTCTGGGGCGCGCACACGGGACTGTCCGTGACCGCCTGGGCATCACGGATCACGGTAAATCGCTGCTGATAGCGGCGGTTTACCACGTGATCGCTCCGTCCAATGACGGAGCGATCACTAGTAAACAAACCGGCGTCATGTGATGACGCCAGTTCCTCCCTCTCCTCTCTGTACCGAACGGTACAGTGTGGGAGGAGAGGGGGGGGAGAGAGCAAATGCAGCACGAGTGCTGTCGGCTGGATCTGTGACAAATGCAGTCACAGATCCAGCCAGCCATCCATCCCTGCTCAGCCATCCCTGCCCAAGACTGTGCAATACTCTGCAATACCCCACACCACTCTGCAATACCCCACACTACTCTGCAATACCCCCACACTACTCTGCAATACCCCACACTACTCTGCAATACCCCCACACTACTCTGCAATACCCCACAATACTCTGCTACGTCGCCTATGGGGATTTTTAAGTAGCAAAGTTTGGCGCCATTCCACGAGCGTGTGCAATTTTGAAGGGTGACATGTTGGGTATCTATTTACTCGGCGTAACTTCATCTTTCACATTTATGCAAAAGAATGAAGAAAAAATACTAAATTTGCTAAATTTTATAATTTATAAACAAAAAAATCATTTTTTTTACAGAATTTTCAGTCTTTTTTCTCTTATAGCGCAAAAAAAACAAAAAATGGTGATTAAATACCACCAAAAGAAAGCTCTATTTGTGTGAAAAAAAGGACGAAAATGTCATTTGGGTACAATGTTGTATGACTGAGTAATTGTCATTCAAATTGTGAGAGCACCGAAAGCTGAAAATTGGTCTGGTTATTAAGGGGGTTTACGTGCCCAGTGGTCAAGTGGTTAAGGACTACATATCCCATGGTACATTGCTGCCTGCAAGCTGTGATTCCCGGACTGACTCCACCTCCTGAAACTCCTCCTCTCAGTAGTTCTGTAGTCCAGAAGGCGGGCTACGGGAAATGTGTGACACAGCAGTGACTACCCACAGGACAAAGTGACTACGGGTCACAGAATTGAAGGAAGGAAATGTGCGGGGATCTTAATAGAGCACAATCACAAACTTCAAGATTGTTCAGATTATTAGAAGAAGGCTGAAAAGAATTCTAATACAATGTGGAGATTCATTTAGGAATTGACCATAGTCATAGGTACACTTTAATAGCCAGATTCAAGTAGGGCGCCGCATCTTTAAGCGGCGTATCGTATCGTATTTACGCTACGCCGCCTTAAGTCAGAGAGGCAAGTACTGTATTCACAAAGCACTTGCCTCCTAAGTTACGGCGGCGTAGCGTAAATGGGGCCGGCGTAAGCGCGCCTAATTCAAATGAGGATGAGGGGGCGTGTTTTATGTTAATGGTGGGGTGACCCGACGTGATTGATGTTTTTTTACGAACGGTGCATGCGCCGTCCGTGTACATAACCCAGTGTGCATTGCTCCAAAGTACGCCGCAAGGACGTACTGGTTTCGACGTGAACGTAAATGACGTCCAGCCGCATTCACGGACGACTTACGCAAAATTTTCAAATTTAGACGCGGGAACGACGGCCATACTTAACATTGGGTACGCCACCTAAGGGGCAGCTTTATCTTTACGCGGCGTATCTCTTATGGAAACGGCGTATCTTTACTGCGACGGGCGCACGTACGTTCGTGAATCGGCGTATCTAGGCATTTACATATTCTACGCCAAACTCAACGGAAGCGCCACCTAGCGGCCAGCGGAAATATTGCACCCTAAGATACGACGGCGCAGGCTGTCGTATCTTAGCTAGGTTTAAGTGTATCTCAGTTTGAGAATACACTTAAACTTACGACGGCGCAGATTCAGAGTTACGTCGGCGTAAATCTTTCTGAATCTAGCTATAAGAGAGTAAAGTTTGGAAGCAAAAAAGATTTTATAACAGTAATCCTGGATGGGTAAGGAAAGCCTCAGCAGTAATCACTTGTGTCCATTAGGTGGCAGCAGAGTACTTCTCCAGGACCTGTTCTTCCAGTGTATCTAATCCTAAGAACAGAAATTACATTATTATTGTTTTTGGGTTTAATAATAACGATCTATAATAATGAAATACTGCTCCGAACCCAATACAGGATGGAATGCAATTGGTTGGGTTGTAGTACTGGCCAATCACAGTGCAGGCTGAGAGCGTGACTGACACGTGACCAGCCATACTAGAGTGATTCTAGAAGATCCCTTCGGGCCAGATCCTCAAAGAAGTTACGCTGGTGTATCTATCTATACGCCGCGTAACTTCTAGTTTGCTCCGGCGTATCTTTGTTTTGTATCCACAAAACAAGATACGCCTGAAGTTGGGCTAGATCCGACTGGCATACGTCTTAGTACGCCGTCGGATCTAAGGTGCATATTTACGCTGGCCGCTAGGTGGCGTTTCCGTCGATTTCCACGTCGAGTATGCAAATTAGCTTTTTTTGGTGTATAGTTACTCCTGCTATATGAGGGGTATCCTATGTTAAGTATGGACGTCGTTCCCAGCGTCGAATTTTGAAAATTTTACGTCGTTTACGTAAGTCGTTCGCGAATAGGGCTTTGCGTAGAATGACGTCACCGTCGTAAACATTGGCTTGTTGCGGGTTAATTTCGAGCATGCGCACTGGGAAACCCCCACGGACGGCGAATGCGACGTTAAAAAAAAACGTCATTTACGTCGGGTCAAGTAAAATTAACATAAAACACGCCCCCATCTTTAACATTTGAATTCTGCGCCCTTACGCCGGCAGATTTACGATACGCCGCTGTAACTTTAGAGGCAAGTGCTTTGTGAATATAGCACTTGCCTCTCCAAGTTGCGGCGGCGTAGCGTTACTACGATACGCTACGCCGGACTAAAATTACGATCCGCTACGTTGGATCTGGCCCTTCAGGTCCAAATTCTGTTTCCAAATCACTTTCCACATAAAATAAAACTGGAAACTTTGTTCCTGATATTGACTTCTAATATCTTCATCATTTTATGGTATAGGTTACATTATATAGTATCTGTTATATATTACATGATATCACTGTCACTAAATATTATATTTTTTTATATATTATATATTATATTATACCATATCTGTATATATATATATATATATATATATATATATATATATATATATATATATATATATATATATATATATATATATTTATATCATATCTATTATATATCACAGTATATCATATCTATTATATATTACTTTTATATTACAACACATCATATCTGTTATATATTACATTATACCATATCTATTATATATTGCCATATGTCATATCTGTTTTAAATTTCATTATACTATAGCTATTATAGATATTACATTATATCATACCTGTTATATATTACATGATATCACTATCACTAAATATTATATTGTATTTTATTATATATTATATTATATACATTATACTATATATTATACCATATCTGTATATATATATATATATTTATATCATATCTATTATATATCACAATATACCATATCTGTTATATAATACCATATATCATATCTGTTATATATTACATTATATCATACCTGTTATATATTACTTTTATATTACAATATATCTATTATATATTACATTATTTCACATCTATGATAGATTACAATATATCATATCTAGTAAATATTACAACACATCATATCTGTTATATATCACATTATACCATATCTATTATATATATTACATTATATCATATGTGTTATATATTACTTTTATATTACACTATACCATATCTATTATATATTTCAACACATCATATCTGTTATATATCACAGTATATCTATTATATCTTACCATATATATTATATATGTTATATATTACATTCGATTATATATTACATTATATCATATCTGTTATATATTACATAGATCACGTTATACTGTATGTAGTGTATGGTACATTATGCCATATCTGTTACAGATCACATTACATTATATATATATATATTATTAATGACATTATACTTTACTGTACATGTTATATATCACACTGACTTTTCCCAACTATTATATATTACACTATACAATATCTATTATAAATTACGTTATACTATATCTATTATATATTACACTATACAATATCTATTATAAATTACGTTATACTATATCTATTATACTGTATATTACATTATATCATATCTATTATACATTATAATATACATCTAGGTTACACTATACCATATTTATTATATATTCCATTATACCAAATCTGTTATATATTCCATTGTATCAAATCTATTATACTTTGTGTTACATTATTCTATATAATATATTACATTGTACTCTATATATATATCTATTGTGGGTTACATGATCTCTATACTGATCACCCTGGCGTGTAGATCTGCCTCCCCCCCCCCCCCCCCCCAATATGTTTTTGGTTACACGACGCTCAGACCTCCTATAAAATCCGGGAGCAGACAGGATAAAATCCCGCCAGACGCACACGCGGTGTGAACGCCGCTCATTGCCACCCAGCGGCCGCCTTCCAGTAGTAAACGTCCAGCTGTAGCCGCATTATTACACTTTCACACAGACAGAGAGCTAAATATAGAAATCCAAGTTCTATTCTTATCCCAAAATGTTTAATGGCGGGGGCGGGACTGGCGAGCCGAGCGACCAATCGGTGAGAACGGACGCTCCAAACATAGCCGCTTCATAAAGAAAGAGGCTGACCGCTCCGACCTGAAGGAGAACTCCAACTTTTGCTGCAAAATTCAGCTCCAATCCAAAGATTTGCCCCCCCCAACATCACTTCCTCTGAGCCCGGGTCATCCTGGACTGTAAGGTTGGGTTCATTGGCGTCACTAGGGTTGGTGTCACCCGGTGTGGTAAAACATGGTGTCACCCCCCCTCTGTCTAGGCTGCCCAGCACCAAGCAGGCAGGGCACGGGGCGCACCCCAAACCAGCCCCTGTAAATGATAGTATAGGGCAGTATAGTGGCAGGTTAGGGTAGTATAGAATGGTATAGTGGCAGGTTGGTGTAGTGGGGTGGTATAGGACAGGTTAAGGTGGTATAGGGCATGTTGGAGTGATATAGGGTACTTTGGGGTGGTATAGGGCAAGTTAGGGTTGCATAGGGCAGGTTGGGGTGTATAGGGCAAGTTAGGGTGGTACAGGGCAGGTTGGGGTGGTATAGTGCAAGTTAGGGTGGCATAGGGCAAGTTGGGATGGCATGGGAAAGGTTGGGGTGGTACAGGGCAAGTTAGGGGGGCATTGGGCACGTTGGGGTGGTATAGGGCAAGTTATGGTGGCATAGGGCAGATTGGGGTGGTACAGGGCAAGTTAGGGTGGCACAGGGCAAGTTGGGGTGGCATGGGAAAGTTTGGGGTGGTACAGGGCAGGCTGGGGTGGTACAGGGCAGGTTGGGGTGGTATAGTGCAAGTTAGGGTGGCATAGGGCAAGTTGGGATGGCATGGGAAAGGTTGGGGTGGTACAGGGCAAGTTAGGGGGGCATTGGGCAGGTTGGGGTGGTATAGGGCAAGTTATGGTGGCATAGGGCAGATTGGGGTGGTACAGGGCAAGTTGGGGTGGCATGGGAAAGTTTGGGGTGGTACAGGGCAGGCTGGGGTGGTACAGGGCAGGCAGGGATTGCACAGGGCAGACTGGGCATGTCAGCTAAAAAAAAAAAAAAAAAAAAAACATGGGATGGTGTCACCCCTCTAGCGGGTGTCACCCGGTGCGGACCGCACCCCCTGCAACCCCCTAGCAATGCCTCTGGCTGGGTTCACACATGCCCAGTCCGGTGTGTTCTGTTCACAGGTTCAGGTGTGATTCGGGGTGCAAAAATCTTTGCCTGAATTCCCACCTGAACCCGACACCCCCAAAAACGCACAGGACCCTTTTCAAAACCACACCGCAGCCGCCCCCAGACGCGTATAAACCGGCGCCATTGAAAGCTGGTCGCAGTCACATGTTATGCAAATTGGAATTCAGTTTAAAAAGGCATCCAATTTGTATATATGTCAAGCAGCACAGTGATGAGCTCATCTCTCTTTCACTCTGCTCTCTCCCCCTATCAGCATGCTCCTTGTCAGGACATTAATTGATTGGTTCCTTGTGCTTTTTTTTTTGTCACTCCACCCCTCTCCTGCCATGTTTCCTGGGCTCCACACCAGGGGCGCCCCCCCCCCCCCCCTTGTCCATCACCACCTCCCCTATCCATGCATCGGGCCCCTTTCAAGACACAGGGGGGGGGGGGGTTTGAAGCACAGAGTAGTGCCAGAGGCTCTAATAGGCTTCAGGCTCAGGTCACAGAGAGTGCGCTCTGAGCCCACCCAAGTGTCTTACGACAGCCAATAAATATTCACTGTTGTAACACTGATCCTCCTCCCGGTCAATCAGGAGGTGGGTTTTGACACCGGTCATCCGATTGGCTGAAAGGACAGGCGGTCCTATTGGATGCCTAGGAGGAGGAGGAGGGGAGAAGGAGGAGCCAAGCTGCTGCACCAAGCTGCCTGCCACCCCTCACGATGGGGTAAGTGCCGGAACGACCAGCAAACAGTGTGGGGGGGGGGGTGCGGCTCAGGGGGGCGGAGTATTTGGTTGGTTGCCGCCCTCCTCCCAAAAAAAAAAACACCAACTGCCACTGCTCAACACTCTCATATTTAATGCAATAAAAAAAACGTGTTTACAGGTAAATAACCTGCATTGATATGTAAATAGCCGCAGACTGGCAGTAACCTCTAGCAACCGATCAGTGAGCAGTAATAATGTGCAGTAAGCTTTAGCAACCAATTAGTGAGTGGTAAGGATGCCCAGTAACCTCTAGCAACCGATCAGTGAGCAGTAATAATGTACAGTAACCTTTAGCAACCAATTAGTGAGTGGTAAGGATGTCCAGTAACCTCTAGCAACCGATCAGTGAGCAGTAATAATGTACAGTAACCTTTAGCAACCAATTAGTGAGTGGTAAGGATGTCCAGTAACCTCTAGCAACCGATCAGTGAGCAGTAATAATGTGCAGAAACCAATTAGTGAGTGGTAAGGATGTCCAGTAACCTCTAGCAACCGATCAGTGAGCAGTAATAATGTGCAGTAACCTTTAGCAACCAATTAGTGAGTGGTAAAGGATGCCCAGTAACCTCTAGCAACCAATCAGTGAGCAGTAATAATGTGCAGTAACCTTTAGCAACCAATTAGTGAGTGGTAAGGATGTCCAGTAACCTCTAGCAACCAATCAGTGAGAAATAATAATGTGCAGTTACCTTTAGCAACCAATTAGTGAGTGGTAAGGATGTCCAGTAACCTCTAGCAACCGATCAGTGAGCAGTTATAATGTGCAGTAACCTTTAGCAACCAATTAGTGAGTGGTAAGGATGCCCAGTAACCTCTAGCAACCGATCAGTGAGCAGTAATAATGTGCAGTAACCTTTAGCAACCAATTAGTGAGTGGTAAGGATGCCCAGTAACCTCTAGAAACCGATCAGTGAGCAGTAATAATGTACAGTAACCTTTAGCAACCAATTAGTGAGTGGTAAGGATGTCCAGTAACCTCTAGCAACCGATCAGTGAGCAGTAATAATGTGCAGAAACCAATTAGTGAGTGGTAAGGATGCCCAGTAACCTTTAGCAACCAATCAGTGAGCAGTAATAATGTGCAGTAACCTTTAGCAACCAATTAGTGAGTGGTAAGGATGTCCAGTAACCTCTAGCAACCGATTAGTGAGCAGTAATAATGTGCAGTAACCTTTAGCAACCAATTAGTGAGTGGTAAAGGATGCCCAGTAACCTCTAGCAACCAATCAGTGAGCAGTAATAATGTGCAGTAACCTTTAGCAACCAATTAGTGAGTGGTAAGGATGCCCAGTAACCTCTAGCAACCAATCAGTGAGAAATAATAATGTGCAGTTACCTTTAGCAACCAATTAGTGAGTGGTAAGGATGCCCAGTAACCTCTAGCAACCGATCAGTGAGCAGTTATAATGTGCAGTAACCTTTAACAACCAATTAGTGAGTGGTAAGGATGTCCAGTAACCTCTAGCAACCGATCAGTGAGCAGTTATAATGTGCAGTAACCTTTAGCAACCAATTAGTGAGTGGTAAGGATGTCCAGTAACCTCTAGCAACCGATCAGTGAGCAGTTATAATGTGCAGTAACCTTTAGCAATCAATTAGTGAGTGGTAAGGATGCCCAGTAACCTCTAGCAACCGATCAGTGAGCAGTAATAATGTGCAGTAACCTTTAGCAACCAATTAGTGAGTGGTAAGGATGCCCAGTAACCTCTAGCAACCGATCAGTGACCCTGGGCAAACAGAAAATGTTTGCCCAGGGTCCCATAAATATTAGGGGGGGGGGGTTTAAAAAATTGGGGCGGAGCTTAATTCCACTTTAAAATAATTATAGTAAACAAAAAATCCTTTATCACCTAATCAGCCTCCACATCCGTGCGCCATATGTGCGCCATAACCAGGAGATTGCATCTTCTATCCGGCCGCCGGCGCTTCGTTTTTAAGTGGCCGCCGTAAAATCCTAACGACGTCGCTATAAATTCATCCCGATAAATCTTTCATGGCACGATGTCCAAATCTCCTAAAAGTTCACAGAGATAATTCCGCAGTCAGGTGACTGTCGCTGTGTAGATGCCCGATAGTAACATGGCGGTAGTAGCGCCACTCATACACCAACATGCTGATCACAGGTAAACTGCATCCGGAAAGTATTCACAGAGCTTCACTTTTTCCACATTTTTGTTATGTTACGGCCTTATTCCAAAATGGATTCAATTCGTTATTTTCCTCCAAATTCTACAAACAACCCCCCATAATGACAACGTGAAATAAGTATGTTTGAAATCTTTGCAAATTAAAAAATAAATAAAAAAACAAAAAAAATCCCATGTACATACGTTTTACAGACCCCTCCCATGTACATAGGTATCACAGGCTCCTCCCATGTACATAAGTATCACAGGCTCCTCCCATGTACATAAGTATCACAGACTCCTCCCATGTACATAGGTATCACAGGCTCCTCCCATGTACATAAGTATCACAGGCTCCTCCCATGTACATAAGTATCACAGGCTCCTCCCATGTACATAAGTATCACAGGCTCCTCCCATGTACATAAGTATCACAGACTCCTCCCATGTCCATAAGTTTCACAGGCTCCTCCCATGTCCATAAGTATCACAGGCTCCTCCCATGTCCATAAGTATCACAGGCTCCTCCCATAGACATAAGTATCACAGGCTCCTCCCATGTACATAAGTATCACAGGCTCCTCCCATGTACATAAGTATCACAGGCTCCTCCCATGTCCATAAGTATCACAGGCTCCTCCCATGTACATAAGTATCACAGGCTCCTCCCATGTCCATAAGTATCACAGGCTCCTCCCATAGACATAAGTATCACAGGCTCCTCCCATGTACATAAGTATCACAGGCTCCTCCCATGTACATAAGTATCACAGGCTCCTCCCATGTACATAAGTATCACAGGCTCCTCCCATGTACATAAGTATCACAGGCTCCTCCCATGTCCATAAGTATCACAGACTCCTCCCATAGACATAAGTATCACAGGCTCCTCCCATGTACATAAGTCTCCCAGTACCTCACGCTGAAAAACATCGCCACAGCATGATGCTGCCACCACCATGCTTCACAGTAGGGGTGGTATTGGCCAGGTGATGAGCGGTGCTTGACTTCCTCCAGGCATGACGCCTGAAAATGCCGGTTTTCTGAATCGATAATGCCGGCTTTGACGGTTCCCGTCCGCACGCGCGGAGTGACGTCATCGCCGCTCCGGCCAAACACAGCGCCGGAGCGGCGATACCCAGAAGTAACCTTTCCGGAGAGAGATGTCTGCGTCCCGGAGGGGGGAGACGAGGACGGCTTTGGGGGCTTCGATCTTAGGTAAGTACTTCATAATGAGCTAGTATGCTAGTCATACTAGCTCATTATGCCTTTGTCTTGCAGGTTTTTTATTTTGTACTTCTTTTTTTTTATTATTATGGGTCTACATCCACTTTAAAGGACTTGTTTAGACTTGTGGTTAAGGGGAGGGGCAACAAAAACACGCTTCAAACGCCAATCACACCCCCTTAAACTGAATTAAGCAGCGGAGGGGGGGGTATTTACATGCCGCAGCCGCCATGCTTCGCTTTGCGACCGTTGGACCGACATGTAGTGATGCTGCACATGCAAGTCAGTGGGGAAGCGCTGCAAACGCCCCCCCCCCCCCCTGCAATCGTGTGCAATGCACGCGGTTGCGGCGCAATTGTCGGCGAAAATGGATTAGAACGGCCGATGAGGAGGCGTCGCGTCGCTTCTTCACCACTTGTCACCAGCCTCCGGAAGCAGATTGGGATTAGGCGCACATCTAAATCTACCCTTACCGCTCCCAGAATGTGCCGGAGTTGCAACCACTGAAACATTAGAGTGTAAGCTTCTTGTACGCAGCGACTCACGAGGTAGCATGCGCAGAGGCGTTGCTATGGGGGTGCGGGGGGTGCGGTCCGCACCGGGTGACACCCGCTAGAGGGGTGACACCATCTCGTTTTTTTTTTTTTAGCTGACATACCCAGCCTGCCCTGTGCAATCCCAGCCTGCTCTGTGCCACCCCAGCCTGCCCTGTACCACCCCAGCCTGCCCTGTATCACCCAGCCTGCCCTGTACCACCCCAGCCTGCCCTGTACCACCCCAGTCTGCCCTGTACTACCCCAAACAGCCCTTTACCACCCCAGCCTGCCCTGTACCCCCCCCCCCCAAACAGCCCTGTACGTCCCCAGCCTGCCCTGTACCACCCCAGCCTGCCCTGTACCATCCAGCCTGCCCTGTGCCACCACAGCCTGCCCTGTACCACCCCAGCCTGCCCTGTACCACCCCAATTTTCCCATGCCACCCCAACTTGCCCTGTGCCACCCTAACTTGCCCTGTACCACGCCAATCTGCCCTATTCCACCATAACTTGCCCTATACCACCCCAACCTGCCCAATGCCACCCTAACTTGCCCTGTACCACCCCAACCTTTCCCATGCCATCCCAACTTGCCCTATGCCACTCTAACTTGCACTATACCACCCCAACCTGCCCTGTACCACCCTAACTTGCCCTATACCACCCCAACCTGCCCTATGCAACCCTAACTTGCCCTATACCACCCCAAACTACCCTATATCACCCCAACATGCCCTATACCACCTTAACCTGTCCTTTACCACCCCACTACACCAACCTGCCACTATACCACTCTATACTACCCTAACCTGCCACTATACTGCCCTATACTATCATTTACAGGGGCTGGTTTGGGGTGTGCCCCGTGCCCTGCCTGCTTGGTGCTGGGCAGCCTAGACAGAGGGGGGGTGACACCATGTTTTACCGCACCGGGTGACACCAACCCTAGTGACGCCACTGAGCATGCGCTGTGTAATCTGTAAAGCATCCCATAATATCTGAGCCTCATATCAGTGAATGAAATGAATGGCGACTGCCGTTGTTCCGGCCTTTACAATCCTTTGCTCGGTGACTCAGTATAGAATAAAGAGGGCCGTTGAGTGCTGGAGATAAAGCACACAGCGCACTCATCTGCCTGCCATTGTTGGGAAGGTGGCGCGGGCGCAGGTGTCCGATGGAGACTGTGTGTGGGCGGACGAGGCTGCAGAATGGTGGGGGGATAAATTGTAGGGAGAAAGAGTTGTCAGTGGTCTGTCTGATGCATCACTCCTGACCTTTGCTTGGATGGGGATGGCGGTTAAACCAAAGCAGATGCTGCCGATGATTCTGCACTGAGGGTTGTCTGGCACCTGTCCGCAGCTGGGATACTACTGCGTCTCTTTAAATAACAAACATGTCATACTGACCTCCACTGTGCAGTTCATTTTGCACAGAGTGGCCCCCGAACACCGACTTCTGGGGTCCCTCGGTGGCTCTCGTGGATAGGGGGGACCACCAGTCCTCCTGTAGGGGGCCCGGGAAGACAGGGCAGGCCCAAACAGCAGGGGTAATAAGTGCAGTCAGGAGATTGGTAATTACAGAAGGATGCCCTATGCTACTCTCTGCAGCAGCTAAAAGACAGTTTCTCCCCCTCCTGGTGGCTTTCAGCTGCTGCAGGTAGAGACACAGACACAGGGAATGACCTTTTTAGCCTCCGGCTGCTCCTTCACTGCTCCGTTACCGGAGAGGCGACCAGGCTGTGTTGCTTAACTGAAAAGTCAGGTCACCAGGCTAGTAAGACTGTTAAGGTCTCTGTGACCCCTGTGCATTTTTGTTATCTCCAGTCATCCCAGTGCTCCTGTGCCTCCAGTGACTCTGTTACCCCTGTGCGCTCTGTGCCCCCAATGTCTCTGTGACCCCTGTGTACTTCTGTTATCTCCAGTGACCCCAGCGCTCCTGTGCCTCCAGTGACTCTGTTACCCCTGTGCGCTCTGTGCCCCCAATGTCTCTGTGACCCCTGTGTACTTCTGTTATCTCCAGTGACCCCAGCGCTCCTGTGCCTCCAGTGACTCTGTTACCCCTGTGCGCTCTGTGCCCCCAATGTCTCTGTGACCCCTGTGTACTTCTGTTATCTCCAGTGACCCCAGCGCTCCTGTGCCCCCAATGACTATGTGACCCCTGTGCACTTCTGTTATCTCCAGTGACCCCAGCACTCCTGTGTCCCCAATGTCTCTGTGACCCCTGTGCACTTCTGTTATCTCCAGTGACCTCAGTGCTCCTGTGCCTCCAATCTTGTACTCCGTGTCTCCTGTGACCACCAGCGCTCCTCCTGTTCCCTTAGTGACTCTGTGACCCCTGTGCAATTCTGTTATCCCCAATGACCACCTCACAGTAGATGACATAAAAGTGGAGGGATGACCTTTTTAGCCTCCGTCTGCTCCTTCACTGCCCCTAGAGGCGACCAGGCTGTGTTGCTTAATTGCAGTAGAGAAAAGTCAGGTCACCAGGCTAGTAAGACTCTTTAGATCTCTAGAAGTACAGAAATGCGAAGCCATTGGCAATGAAGGCTCCTTTCAAATATGTACTTGCAGAGGCGTTGCTAGGGGGGTGCGGGGGGTGCGGTCCGCACCGGGTGACACCCGCTAGAGGGGTGACTCCATCCCGTTTTTCTTTTTTTTTAGCTGACATGCCCAGCCTGCCCTGTGCAATCCCAGCCTGCCCTGAACCACCCCAGCCTGCTCTGTGCCACCCCAGCCTGCCCGGTACCACCCCAGCCTGCCCTGTATCACCCAGCCTGCCCTGTACCACCCCAAACAGCCCTATACCACCCCAGCCTGCCCTGTACCCCCCAAACAGACCTGTACCACCCCAGCCTGCCCTGTACCACCCAGCCTGCCCTGTGCCACCACAGCCTGCCCTGTACCACCCCAGCCTGCCCTGTACCACCCCAAACTTTCCCATGCCACCCCAACTTGCCCTGTGCCACCCTAACTTGCCCTGTACCACCCCAATCTGCCCTATGCCACCATAACTTGCCCTATACCACCCCAACCTGCCCAATGCCACTATACCACTCTATACTACCCTAACCTGCCACTATACTGCCCTATGCTATCATTTACAGGGGCTGGTTTGGGGTGCGCCCCGTGCCCGTGCGCTGCCTGCTTGGTGCTGGGCAGCCTACACAGAGGGGGGGGGGGTGACACCATGTTTTACCGCACCGGGTGACACCAACCCTAGTGACGCCACTGTGTACTTGGATTGTATAAATAATTGTTTTCCTGGAGTCCAGCTTTAAAAAACACAGAGCGATCCCCGTCCGTCAGCTCCATCCATGGGCAAGCCTTGGGCCTCTTCCCGAAGACCCGGCGTGGCTTTGCTACCATGTATGTATGACCTAGCTGCACCAGCTCAAACAAATAGAAAGTGACAACATCCCCCAGAGAGGGATAAATCATCTCCAAACAGGAGGAATGTGCCAGGGACCCGATTCCTTAAAATACAGATGACTTGTAGCTGTCCATCACATCCAGCGGACGGAGAGGAGGAATGAGGAGAATCCAATACTCGGCAACTATACATATCCAACCTTCGCAACGGGCGGGAGAAAATGCAGGGATCTGTGAAATGGATGCACATTCCACTCCGCGGGCAACTCTACAGGAGGCAAGGCTCTTCACGCTCTAATATACTTTATTGTTACGTAAATTGGACAGCTAATATACAGATTAAATAATTATTTGGGAGCTTTGACCCGCCAAAGGATTCATATTTCTATCCATCCAGTCCTGAGATTTACACAGCTCTGCCACATCGCACAGCCCTGGCTGGCCAGGGAGAGGACCTGATTTGTCTCTGCTGCTACTTCACTTGTCCATTCCCCACTCTCATCCTGTGATTGGACAGTAAAAGTAGATTCAGCATACTGATGAGCTCATCTCTCTATAACTCTTTGATATTTTTTATTTTATTTATATTTATGATTGAACTGGATGGACTTGTGACTTTTTTTAAACCTGATTAACTATGTAATTATGTAACTCTGCTCTCTCCTCTTACCTGCATGCTCCTTGCTCTGCATGCTCCGTCCACTGCCCTACTGACACCGTCTTCTGCCCTACTGACACCGTCCTCTGCTCTACTGACACCGTCCACTGCCCTACTGACACCGTCCACTGCCCTACTGACACCGTCCTCTGCTCTACTGACACCGTCCACTGCCCTACTGACACCGTCCACTGCCCTACTGACCCCGTCCACTGCACTACTGACACCGTCCACTGCCCTACTGACCCCGTCCTCTGCCCTACTGACACCATCCACTGCCCTACTGACACCGTCCTCTGGCCTACTGACACCATCCACTGCCCTACTGACACCGTCCTCTGGCCTACTGACACCATCCTCTGCCCTACTGACACCGTCCTCTGGCCTACTGACACCGTCCTCTGGCCTACTGACACCGTCCTCTGGCCTACTGACACCGTCCACTGCCCTACTGACACCATCCACTGCCCTACTGACACCTTCCTCTGGCCTACTGACACCATCCTCTGCCCTACTGACACCGTCCTCTGCCCTACTGACACCGTCCACTGCCCTACTGACACCATCCACTGCCCTACTGACACCTTCCTCTGCTCTACTGACACCGTCCACTGCCCTACTGACACCATCCTCTGCCCTACTGACACCGTCCACTGCTCTACTGACACCGTCCACTGCCCTACTGACACCATCCACTGCCCTACTGACACCTTCCTCTGCTCTACTGACACCGTCCACTGCCCTACTGACACCGTCCTCTGCCCTACTGACACCAACCATGTTTTAATACATTTTTACATTTGTTTATAAGAGTGTGTATGTGTATATATACAGCGCCTTGAAAAAGTATTCATACCCCTTTAAAATTTCCCACATTTTCTCATGTTACAACCAAAAATGTAAATGTATTTTATTGGGATTTTATGAATGAATGAATGAATGAAAAATTTATATAGCGCGGCACATGCGAACTGAATCGCTTCTGGGCGCTAGTTGTTAGTGTCTCATGCCTTTCAGAAAAGCAGGGTTTTGATCTGCCCTCTGAAAGACAGGTGGTTTTGCTCCAACCGAATGCTGGTTGGCAAAGCATTCCAAAGCCTGGGGCCCTGGAAAGCAAACCTTCTTTCTCCTTTGGACTTGTATTTGGTTTTAGGAACCTTGACCAGATTTTGGTCGGTGGATCGCAGAATGCGGTTGCAATTGTGCGTTTTGATCTTGTCGCAAAGATATCGAGGAGCCTTCCCATGGATGCACTTATGTGTCAGGCAGAGTGCTTTGAATGCAATTCTGTCTTTCACTGGCAACCAGTGAAGGGATCTCAACGAAGGTGAGATTGATTCCCAAGATTTTTTCCCAGTCACAAGTCTAGCGGCCGTATTCTGTACGACTTGAAGACGAGCGATTTGGTACTTGGGGAGCCCGAGGTAAAGGGCATTTGCATAGTCCAGTCTGGAATTCACGATTGTTCCCACCACGACTGCTATGTCTTCTTTGGGAATAAATGGAATAAGTCTGCGTAGAAGGCGCATCAAATGGTGCGTCCCGCTGACTACTGACCCTATTTGTGCGTCCATTGTCATGAAGGTGTCAAACGTGACTCCTAGACTTTTGACTTTGGAGCTAGGGGAGATGGTCTGACCCAGGATGGGCGAAGGTGTCCAGTTAGTTGTCGGTTGTCTCTTCCGACTGGCATTGAACATAAAGAGTTCTGTTTTAGCGCTATTGAGTTTGAGATAACTCTTAGTCATCCAGTTTTCTATTGAAGAGAGACATTTCTCTAATCTGAGATGATGATCCTTTTTTTGGCAGATGCGAAAGTACAACTGCGTGTCGTCTGCATACGAGTGATAGAGTAGTTCTTGGCTACTGATAATATCAAAGAGAGGACGAAGATAGATATTAAACAGCACCGGTGACAGGGGGGATCCTTGGGGGACCCCACATGGCACCGCGCGTTTTTCTGACGTGAAAGATCCCAGTTTCACTGTTTGTGAACGGTTTCCGAGAAAAGAGGAGAACCATGGTAAGGCATCTTCTGAGACTCCGGCGACTTCTGTTAGTCGTCTCAGTAGCAATTTATGGTCTACTGTGTCAAAGGCTGCGCTTAGGTCCAGCAGAACCAGGAGACACGATTCTCCTTCGTCTGCGGCCTCGAGCGCATCGTCCCATATTTTCAGTAAGGCCGTTTCTGTCCCGTGTCCGGGACGGAACCCGGATTGAAATGGATCGAGTAGGTTGTGGGTATCCAGATGCTGTTGCAGCTGATTTACCACCACTTTCTCCATTATCTTGGACAGAGCATTTAGACCTGTTATGGGACGGCGGTGAGTTGGGTCCATAGGATCCAAATTAGGTTTTTTCAAGATCGGCAGGATTGTGCCCTCTTTCAGCAGGGAAGGCACTATGCCTTCCTTAAATGACTGATTTATAAGCTGTGTGATCGGAGGCGCCAGGATGTCGGCACATTCCTTCAGTAGCTTGGTGGGAATGATGTCATTGGGTGCTGTGCTGTTGCGCAGCGCACCAATGAATTTTTTTGTGGTATCAATGGAGATGGGTTCCAAAGTGAACTTAGTTGATTGTAGAGGCGTTCCGTCGGTGTTTTGATTGAAGAGGGGGCTGAGTGGAGTATTGTTTTGCCGAATACTTACCCGAATTTTTTCAATTTTGTTGATGAAGAAATCCGATAGTTCATTGCAGAACTCTTGGGTGTCTGAAGTGGGGACTTCAAGACATCCCGGATTCATGGTCTGGGTGACCATCCTGAAGAGTTCGCGTGGGCGATTCATTGCGCTGTTAATCACCGTGGAAAAGTGAAGTTTCTTGGCTTTGAAAATTTCCTTGTGATATCGTGTAGTTACTGCTTTGTAGAAGTTGAGGCGGTCTTCTGAAGGACTTCTTATCCAGGCGGCTTCCGCCCTTCTGCGCTCTTGCTTCAATAGCGACAGCTGGTTATTGAACCAGCTGGACTTTTTTGCCCGGCTGCGAAATTTGCGCTTTGGTGCTGCTAAGTCGGCTGACTGTAGCAGAGCTGCATTTATGGCATCCAAAGTATCTGAGGCTGCTAGCTGAGGAGGAATAGCCCCAATTCGGTTTCCCAGGGTAGATCTGAAGAGTTCCGAGTGGAGCTTCCTCTGAGATCTAGCCCAGTGTATTGTCACCGGCTTGGGTACTTTCATGACTAGTGGAATTCTGGGAATTATGAAGCTAATTGCATGGTGGTCTGTCCATGGCAAAGGTTCAATACCCAGAATGTTTATTTTCAGATTTTGTCTAAAAATTAGGTCGAGAGTGTGACCTGAAGCATGCGTGGGTCCGCATATAAGTTGCTGAAGACCTAACCCTTCCAGGTGGTCGATGCAGGCATCCGCGATGGGATCCTGTGAGGAGTTGGCCCACAAATTGAAATCCCCGAGCAGCAAAAGATGATTGCTGTTAAGGGAGTAAGTGGATATGAACTCCGTTAATGCTGAAATCAAATGCGATTTGGGCCCAGGGGGCCTATAGCAGAGGAGAATGTGAACGGTCTCCTGAGAGTGAGCTTGAAGTTGAAGCGTAAGAGTTTCCATAAAAGGTAGAGGATTTTGAAGGACCGGTTTAGTGATTGCAATATGAGACTTATGAATCACCGCCAGGCCTCCTCCTCTTTGCCCTATTCTATTTTCCGTTAGGATACGATAATTTGCTGGTACCAGTTCTCCAAGAATGGTGTTGCAATCGTCTGACAGCCAACTTTCTGTAATGAAGAGGCAGTCCAGATCGTTTTGTAGTAAGAAATCATGGATTTCTGATCGGTGTTTAACTGCTGATCTAGTGTTAAGCAACGCACATGATATGTGCTTGAGCTGTGTTGAATGGTTGAAATTTTTGATGATCGATCGTCGATCGATTCTCAAAAGTTGATCTGATTTTAAGGCTTTTTTGGTGACGGCAGGTAATATTGTTGCGAATTGTCTCAGACCCCAAATGGTTTCCGCAGAGTATCGCAATTTAACCATTGTTGCCAGTCACCGTGGGCGGGGGTGCGGGTGATCGGTGAGAGAGGATTCGGAGAATCCTCGCTCTCAGCAGTCCTTGGTCCAGAGGAAGGCAAAAAAACCCTGGGCAAGCTGGCCAATGTGCTGCGGCAGGGAAAAAAATTCCTTCCTGATCCCTAAAGGCGATCGGCTTCAAGCCCTGGGTCAAAGACTGCTGAACTTAATGAGGGGAAAAAGAGGGGGGGGGGGGGGTGCTGGGTGTCACTGTTGCTGGGGTGCACCAAGATGGCCGCCAGGCAAAGATACAGGACCCAGGCTGGGGGGGCAACCAGGTTGGTAAGAAAATGATTCCCCCAATCTGGTTGCTTAGCAGGGGGGTGGAGGGGACCTCTGGGGGTGCGGGGGCGATAATCAGAAAGACCCGCACTATTGGTGGCAGGCGCAGGGAGAAAACGGACGGAGCGCCGGTAGGCCGCGGCTGAAGCCGCGGACTTTCCTGAGGCGCGGCGGCCGCGGAAAGTAGCAGGCTGGCGCGGGCGTGTAAAAAAACGCCGAGAAGCGCCGAGAATACACCCAGGTGGGGTGTCTAGGGGCCACCACAATCGTGGGTGGCCGTGCGAGTGGGGATGCCGAGCCCAAGAGGGGAATAGAGAGCCGCAGTGAGGGGTCTGAGTGACGGCTGCCCTGAGAAGGACGGCCGTCAGTGGTTCCCCTGGATGGTAGGCCCTGAGAGGCAGGGTCTTACCTGCGGCGAATGAAGGAGTCCACGAGGAGAGAAGAGAGCTGGATTCCTGGTTCCCAGTAGTTCCTAGTAGCTGTTCCCTGTGCAGGACAGGTAATGGCAGTCTGCCTAGTAGCTGACTGTCAGGTCTGGGTGGGAGCAGGCTCGTAACGGAAGGTCCGAAGCACCCTACTCCACCTCTGACACTGACTGACTGACTGACTGACTGACTGACTCATGATGACTGACTGACTATGTGATAGACCAACACAAAGTGTCACATGATTGTGAAGTGGAAGGAGAATGATAAATGTTTTTGAAACAGCAGCGGCGCCACTGGCTCCTATGGCTTTCAACCAAAGTCAGTTAGCCAATCAGAAGAGAGAGGGGACAGCGCTGGGTTATTTTTTTTTTTTTTTATGGTTGAACTGGATGGACTTGTGTCTTTTTTCAACCTGACTGACTATGTAACTATGTAACTATGGGTCAGGGCTCCGTGTCTGAATGGACACACGGCGCTGTGACTCGGCTCGGGTGCCCCCATAGCAAGCTGCTTGCTGTAGGGCCAGGAGCAGCAAAGTGGGACCTGAGAAGAGGAGGATCCAGGCTGCTCTGTTCAAAACCAACTGGACAGGGGAAGTAAGTATAACATGTTTGCTATTTAAAAAAAAAAAAAGACGAGACTTTACAATCACTTAAAGGGAAGGTCAGAGATCACATTTAACTCTCTGCAGCAGCATCCTATTCAAGAATGTATACAGTATATCTGTGCCTTACGTTTACCGTGTAAAGTGCAAGAAACCCAAAATATGCCCCAAAGGGTCTATTTTAAAAACTTAACACCAACAGCACATCTATACATAGAGCCCCGGATGTGTGAGTTGTCCCAACACAGAACTGGAAATAGAGGAGACAACTGATCTGCCGGCAGAAAAAGAAAATGAGGACATTCACTATGAACAGGAAACAAATATTTTCTTCTGAGGTCATAATGTTCTAATAAAGCAAAGTCACCCTAAAAAATTACACCCGTCCATCTAAATCAACCAACACACAAAAAGAAATTCATTCAAAATTTGCATCCTCTGAACCCCCAATAGATCAATAAACGACAGTACAGTGTTCTTTCTTCTTATTATTAAAAGACAGTTACATTTTGTTACATTTTGTTACATTTTGTTACATTTAGAAACATTCCGCCTTTTCAAAGCTTAAGGCCACGTTCACACCTAAGCATCATTAGGCAGATTCACAAAGACTTACGAAGGCGTATCAGTAGATACGCCGTCGTAAGTCCGAATCCACGCCGTTGTATCTTTAAGCATATTCTCAAATTGAGATACGCTTCTCTGTTGCTAAGATACGACCGGCGTAAGTCTCCTACGCCTTCGTATCTTAGCTGCATATTTACGCTGGCCGCTAGGGGCGTGTACGTCGATTTACGCTGAGAATATGTAAATGAGCAAGATACGCCTATTCACGAACGTACGTACGCCCGTCGCAGTAAGCTACGCCGTTTACGTAAGGCGTTTTTGCAGGTGTAAAGATAAAACAGCAAAAAGATGGCGCAGCCAATGTTGAGTATGGACGTCGGAACAGCCGTCGAATTTCACGTTGTTTAAGTAGTTTGCGTAAGCCGATTCAGAATGGGGCTGGGCGTAGGTTACGTTCACGTCGAAAGCATTGACTATTTGCGCCGTGATTTGGAGCATGCGCACTGGGATACGTCCATGGACGGCGCATGCGCCGTTCGTTAGGCGCGTCATTTACGTGGGGTCACGATTGATTTACATACAACACGCCCACCTCTTCCACATTTGAATCACGCGGGCTTACGCCGGCCCATTTACGCTACGCCGCCGCAACTTACGGAGCAAGTGCTTTATGAATACTGCACTTGCCTGTCTAAGTTGCGGAGGCGTAGCGTAAATAGGATACGCTACGCCCGCACAAAGATACGCCAGGATACGTGAATCTGGCCCCTTGTTTTCAAATGTTTCAAAGTGTTTTTGGATTTTTTTTGGTGAAAGTTTTTGCAGCTTTTGTCAGGCGTTTTCCAATAAAAAGGTGTAATTTGCTGCGGAAAAAGGGACAGAAAGCTGCTGAAAACGCGCAACAAACTTCTTGAAATAAAATAAAAAAGTTAGAACAAAGTTTATGTTGCGTTTTTTAGGCGTTTCCATAGAAGTCAAGGGGGACAAAAATGCTCAGTTCTGCCTGGGAAAAGTAGATCATATACTTTTTTGAGAGACGGGCACGTGACGGAACTTCTTTGGCACCCGCTTGGGTGCTTCCTTCCGCCAAACAGTGCCTCCTGCCCTCCAAACCGTTTCCGAGCCAGCCGAGAGCTAGTACTTGCCTTTTTTACCCCAAGCATCACACAAGATGTTAAAGGGGTTGTAAACCCTCCTGTTTTTTCACCTTAATGCATTCTATGCCATACTTCTCTACAATGTTATCCCTGACCTGTCTGGTGTGTTCCTTGGCCTTCACGATGCTGTTTGTTCACTAAGGTTCTCTAACAAACCTCCGAGGGCTTCACAGAACAGCTGTACTTATACAGAGAATAAATTACACACAGGTGGACTCTATTTACTAATTAGGTGACTTCTGAAGGCAATTGGTTCCATTGGATTTTAGTTAGGGGCATCAGAGTAAAGGGGGCTGAATACAAATGTACCCCCCACACTTTTCACATATTTTTGTTTTTTTAAATATCTTTTTATTTGCATATAAAAACATATATCCATATATCCAATATCCTCCCAACATTTTCAGTGACTCCTTAGGCTACCCCTGTTGACCGAGAGCTGCCTCCAAAAAGTTAGCCTGCCTATCCTTGGCCATACAAGGGGTCCAGGGCTCCTATAGCACACATCTACTCTAGTGAGTAGAGAGGACCCATGTTTGTAAAATTGGCCTAACTACTCTACAGTCTGTTGGAGGCCAACCAACTGTCCATTACTTCATTAGTGATCATTAGTGATCTAAATCAGGGGTCTCCAAACTTTCTAAGCAAAGGGCCAGTTTACTGTCCTTCAGATTTTACGAGGGCCGGACAGTGGTCAGTAGGAGTCGAAAAAAGGTCCAGACATCAGTGGGAAAAATGAATGCCTTATTGCTTCAGTGTGAGCAATTGTGCCTCATCATTGGGTTCCATTGTTGGTGTCATTGAGAAAAACTGTGCCCCGTTGTTGGTGTCATTGTGAGCAATTGTGTCCCCTCGTTGGTGTCATTGGGCCCCTTTGTTGGTGTCATTGGGCCCCTTTGCAGGGCCGATCCTAGGGTCACAGGCGCCTGGGTGCAGAAATATTTCTGGCGCCCCCACATGGGCGTCGTCGTTTTACTAACTCCTCCCCTTTACAAATGTTTCTATGGCAATGACTTAACCACAGAGATGCTCCCCCACAAAGTCTTCATTAACCTGGGGTCCTTACATGGGGGCAGATCCACGTACAGCGGCGCATATTACCGCCGGGCGTAGCGTATCTTAGATACACTACGCCGCCGTAACGTACGTTTTTTTTGAATCCTCAAAGAATTTGCGCCGTAAGTTACGGCGGCGTACTGTATCTTTGGCGGCGTAAGGGCGCGCAATTCAAAACGATGTGATGGGGGCGTGTTTTATGTAAATACGTTGTGACCCGACGTAAACAATGTTTTTTTTGAACGGCGCATGCGCCGTCCGTGGGGGTATCCCAGTGCGGATGCTCGAAATTAAACCGGAACAAGCCAATGCTTACGACGGTGACGTCATTCTACATAAATCCCTATTCGCGAACGACTTACGCAAACGACGTAAAAAATTCAAAATTCGAGGCTGGAACGACGGCCATACTTAACATTGAGTACGCCTCATAATAGCAGGGGTAACTATATGCCGGAAAAAGCCGAACGCAAATGGCGTAAAAAAATGCGCCGGCCAACGTACGTTCGTGGATCGCCGTAACTAGCTAATTTGCATAATCGACGCGGAATTCGACGGAAACGCCACCTAGCGGCCGGCGGAAAAATGCACCTGAGATCCGACGGCGTACTAAGCCGTACGCCTGTCGGATCGATCCCAGATGCAGTCGTATCTTGTTTTGTGGATACAAAACAAAGATACGACGCAGGAAATTTAAAATTACGCGGCGTAATTCTTTTGTGGATCTGCCCCATGATCTCTTAAAAATAAACAAAATACAGGAAGAGAAGCAGAGTACTTTATTGGGACCTCTGGAGAAGGGCCTCTGTTATGGACACAGAGAGGGCTTCTGTTAGAGGGTCTTTTAGATGTTCGGCGCCCCCACCTATGCAGGCGCCTGGGTGCAATGCATCCTGTGCACCCTACCTAGGATCAGCCCTGCCCCTTTGTTGATGTCATTGGGCCCCTTTGTTGGTGTCAGTAGGAGAACCTATGTCCCATTGTTGGTATCAGTGGATGAAATAGTGGCCCAAGGGCCGGATAAAAGCAAGAAAGGGGCCGCAGTTTGGAGACCACTGATCTAAATGACTGATTTGGGGTCACTCCTAACCCAACTTTGGCCACAGCATCTTTTGCACATATGAGGTTGTATCCATCAGCCCATAGTAGTGAAAAGGTCACCGTTATGTAATTAAATCTAGTTTATACAGGATAGGGAGCAGTCACCAGGCTGACTCATCCCAGAAAAGCAGAGTTAATATGTAACCCATTAGCTTAATCTCTGTCAAGGTGATTATTATGTCCCATCCGGGGCTTTGATGACATATGGGGGATTCCTCGCTCATCTGTTCGGAGGATCCCCTCTATAGATCCACGACACGCAGGAGGACTCCCAGCTCCGGCCCATGTGCTGCCTTGCCAAGCCCAGGAAATATGGTCCTGTATCCACCACAAACAAACCCGGCTCATCCTTGGAAGCGCAATGATTAAAGCACGTTTTACATGGAAGGTTTGGGTGATAAACGTCCTGAGGATGAGTAAGAACAAATAAAACACGATTTCTACCACATGTCTTCAACGTGAGGACATGCACAACCATAAATAACAACAGAGATGTATCAAGGGACCTCCAGATGGGGGAGGCCGGGGTGACATAAAATACCTTTATCATATCCGTAATTATTCCATCCAGGATCTCAGCTGGATTCAGTAAAAGCTAAAAAAAGACACATTTTCATTCTGAGAAACGCCCTATTTTATAGGGTCACTCCACCAAAAACTGATGCAAAATGAAGGAAAAACGTTCTGGACAGCCGCACTCCAAAAATATATGGGCCCAGATTCACAGAGAGCAGGGCGCACATTACGCCGCCGTAGAGAACACACTGTACGCTATGCCAACGCAGCGCAGAGAGGCAAGCATTGCATTCAGCAAGCCAGTGCTCCCAACGCTGCGCCAGCGTGGCGTGGGTTTCGAAGGCGCACGTCGGCGTAGGTGGAAGTGGGCGTGAACCCATGCAAATGAGGCGTGACCCCATGCAAATGATGGGCCGAGCACCAGACATGTACGTATCACGAACTGGGCATGCGCCGTGACGTGGACGCACCCCTATGCGCCTGCTCACAACCACGCCGGCAAACCTGCCTAAGCTACGCCCGGATCACCGCGTACGCCGTGAACATAACGTACGCCCAGCCAGACACACGTCCAATGCACAATACGCCGGCTTGTGTTCCCTGGTGCAGACCTGAGCATGTCTGTTGCCGGGTTACACCTCCTTTATGGGGAATAACTTTACGCCGGACGTACAACTTACACGCATCTCGCTAACATGCGCCGGGCACATGCACGTTGGTGATTAGACGTATTTCCCTCATTTGCATGTTTGAATGGCTAATCAATGGGAGCGGCACCATGCTGCCAGCCTAAATGTGCGCCCACCCTACGCCGGCGTAAGCAAGATACGTCGGCGGGGTGTAGCCTGTTTTTAGGCGCATCTTAGTTTGTGGATCTGGCGCACACATACGCTGGCGCACATTTGTACTTACGTTGGCGTAACTTGTTATACGTCAGTGTAAGTGCTTTGTGAATCTGGGCCATTGCTTTTATTTTAAAATGAAAAAAAAAACACACAAAAAGCATGCCACAGCAGACGGGTGTAAAACGCTGATGCGTTTCACACCAAACATTAGTGCTTATTCATAGCCGTAAGCTATGAATAAGAACTGAAGTTGGGTGTGAAACGCATCAGCTTTTTACCCCGCCTGCTGTGGCATGCTTTTTGTGTGTTTTTTTTATTTATTTTTTTGAGTGCAGCTGTCCAGAACGTTTTTCATTCATTTTGCATCATTCCATGCATTGCCAGCACCCTTGGCTTTGGATCAGGTGAGGAGACTTTCAGTATCTTACAGCGGTGATTCCTCTTTACCAAAAACTGATGCTTTGGTTTTTGATAGATGCACAAGAGAGTTCAATTATTTGCCAACTTTCGCTGATATCCTGGCATCGGGTTTTCCGTTAGGGCTCCCACCATCCATTCCCTGAGTTTCCAGGTCTGCACACATACTGTGCCCATTATGAGGGGCTCACACCATCCCTGTGCTGAGTTCCCTTTTCTACACACCTGCTGTGACCATTATGAGGGGCTCCCACCATCCCAGTGCTGAGTTCCTGGGTCTGTATACCTGATGTTTCCATCATGAGGGGTTCCCCCCATCCCTGTGCTGAGTCCCTTTGTCTCCACACCTGCTGTGCCCATAATAAAGGGTTCCCCCTATTCTAGTGCTGAGTCCCTGGGTCTGCACACCTCCTATGCCAGGGATGGACTGGCCATTGGGACTACAGGGAGTTTCCCGGTGGGCCGGTGACTCAGTGGGCCGGCTTCAGTGACAGCGGACCGCCGCCCCCCTCCGCTCCTCTCTCTCCCTTCCCGCAGAGCTCACCTCCTCTCCCTTCCCGCAGCGCTCACCTCCTCGCCCTCCCCACAGCGCTCACCTGGGGGAAACAAAGAAGCAGGGGGGATGACAGAGGAGCATGGGGGAGGGGACAGACAGCTGACTCAACAGCTATATCCTGGGAGTTTCTCACTTCTGCCTAATCTTGTCCCATAAGGGGGGCACCAAACTGATTATTTTTCCCTTGGGTGAAATAATGTTTAGCTTCTCCTTTGGTACTGCCTATAAGAATACCAGTACCAGCCATTCTACTCTAATAAAGTAGAACGGCTAGTGGCTAGTGAAGGGATAGAGGGGGCTTGGGTGGCCGGGGGGGGGGGGGGTTCGGGAGTTGTCCGGCCACCATGGGAGAGACCTGTCAAAGTGGGCCAGTCTGGATGAAGTCCAAGGCCAAATTTTTGTTCCAGTCCAGCCCTGTCCTATGCCCATCATGAGGGGTTCCCACCAGCCCTGTGCTGAGTTCCCGGGTTTGTACACCTGATGTTCCCATTATGAGAGGCTCCCACCAACCCAGCGCTGAGATCCCATGTTGGCACACGTGTTATTCCCATTATGAGGGGTTCCCACCATCATATTGCTGAGTTCATGGGTTGGCACACCTGATGTTCCCTTTATGAGAGGCTCCCACCAACCCAGCGCTGAGATCCCAGGTTGGCACACGTGTTATTCCCATTATGAGGGGTTCCCACCATCATATTGCTGAGTTCATGGGTTGGCACACCTGATGTTCCCTTTATGAGAGGCTCCCACCAACCCAATGCTGAGTTCCTGGGTTGCCACACCCAGGGCCGTCTTAATAGCATCATGGGCCCCTGGGCAAAGAAATGCTCTGGGGCCCCTTCAACGATGACAGTGCAGGTAAACAGACATCAAGTAGGTAGGAGGCAGACTGCCTCCCCTGTGTATCTATAACTCTCAGTGCCACCATGGGTTGCCCCCAATTTTGGGGTAGTGTGGGCTCAAGGACCAGCTGCTTTGGGGAAAGTGCAGGGCCCCCCATGCAGCTGGGGCCCATGGGCAGTGCCCAGGTGTGCCCTCACATTAAGACAGCCCTGGCCACACCTGATGTTCCCATTATGAGAAGCTCCCACCAACCCAGTGCTAAGTTTCCAGGTTGGCACACTTGATGTTCCCAATATGAGATGTTCCCTCCATCCCTGTGCTGAGTTTCCAGGTTGGCACACCTGATGTTCCCATTATGAGAGGCTCCCATTAACCCAGTGCTGAGTTCCCAGGTTGACTCACCTGATGTTCCCATTATGAGGGGTTCCCACCATCCTAGTGCTGAGTTTCCAGGTTGGCACACCTGATGTTCCCATTATGAGAGTTTCCAGGTTGACACACCTGATGTTCCCATTATGAGAGGCTCCCATCAACCCAGTGCTGAGTTTCCAGGTTGACTCACCTGATGTTCCCATTATGAGGGGTTCCCACCATCCCAGTGCTGAGTTTCCAGGTTGGCACACCTGATGTTCCCATTATGAGAGTTTCCAGGTTGACACACCTGATGTTCCCATTATGAGGGGTTCCCACCATCCCAGTGCTGAGTTCCCAGGTTGGCACACCTGATTTTCCCATTATGAGGGGGTTCCCACCATCTTAGTGCTGAGTTTCCAGGTTGGCACACCTGATGTTCCCATTATTATAGGCTCCCACCAACCCAGTGCTGAGTTCCCAGGTTGGCACACCTGATGTTCCCATTATGAGAGGCTCCCACCAACCCAGTGCTGAGTTCCCAGGTTGGCACACCTGATGTTCCCATTATGAGAGGCTCCCACCAACCCAGTGCTGAGTTCCCAGGTTGGCACACCTGATGTTCCCATTATGAGGGGGTTCCCACCATCCTAGTGCTGAGTTTCCAGGTTGGCACACCTGATGTTCCCATTTTAAGAGGCTCCCACCAACCCAATGCTGCGTTCCAGGGTTGGCACACATGATGTTCCCATTATGAGAGGCTCCCTCCATCCCTGTGTGAGTTCCCAGGTTGGCACACCTGGCGTTCCCATTAAAAGGGGTTCCCATCATCCCTCCCAGCTCAGAGTTCCTTAGTCTAGACACCTGCTTTGTCCAGTATGAGGGGTTTCCCGCTATCCCTGCTGGATTTGTATTTATTTTATATTATGGAGAATGTAATAGGAGCAGCTGGAAAGATTTTAAATAAACATGTCATTAGCATGTTGATGATGGGGGGGGGGGGGGGGGAAGCAGGGAAGGCGAAATATATGCAGATGAAGCGTCAGCTTTTAAAGTTTATGATACAATAATCACTCATGTGTACACTCATTGGATATAAGCAGGGTTTCCCTTTAGGTGGCTGGCCCCTAATAAAAATGTCGATGGCAGTTTGAGGTGCGTGTCGAAAAATCGGCAAGTACAATATTTATTGCCATTGGGTTTCTGTAGCTGGTGGCGAAATTGTGATGCCTTACATATCAGTGATGTCACCTTTCTAAATTTGGGAGAGGAATGCTCCCATCCTGACAAGGTGTCAACCATCCAGCCTGCTTGAAAAGATTTCGTAACACTTCTAAGGCCACAGATCCGTCCGGCAGTCATCCCAGTAATGTGACACGCAGTATTAACCCCTTGGATGTGCGAGGCCCTTGCAATTTGCCACATACCTAACATGCAACCCTTCAGAGGGCCATCAGGTGACAGATGGTTCCTCGGATTCCCATAGCAATCCATGAAGCATCTCACGAGATGGGAACACGGTGAAGGAATTCCATCAAGATCTGAAAACCAGAAAAGGAGGACTAAGGTTTGCATAAGTCTGATAAGTTATGATGCTCCTCGGCTTTTCCTCACTTCCAGAGGGACTTAGTGACCAAAGGTTGACATTTCTGTTCTGGTTATATTTCACGAGAAATATTATGAGCCATATTTTAAAAACTGGAGAAAACAAATGGGGAGCAAAAGAGTGTTTGTTTGCCCATGTAGATCTATGTGTGCATTTTTTGTAGCATTAGGCCAGTGCATATCATTGCGCCATTGTACGTTGACAAGTGTTCATGTGCGTCTTTAATCAGGATGAACTTGGGTTCAGGCCATACCCAGAAGGCAGCTGTAAGTGCTGGGTCAATGAGCTGGTGGATTCCCTGACCTGCATATACACAAAGAAGTGGGGGTGCTCATGACATCACTGGTCTAACATGTCCATGTGGCCATACTGGGTCAATGAAGTTGATCTAAAATTGCTATGTGGCCATACTGGGTCAATAACATTGATCTAATATGGCCATGTGTGGTCATATTGGGAAAATGACCTTGACCTAATATGGCCCTTCAGCTTCAGGTAAACAAAGGGGTGGCGATGCTTATGACAATATTGATCTAATATGGTCAAATTAGGTCATTGATATTGTTCTAATATGGCCATTCCCCAGCCCACAGCTTCATGTGCACTAAGAGGCAGGGATGCTCATGGCATTATTGATCTAATATAGCCAAATGGCTATGACATTGCTCTAAAATGGGCATGTGGCCTTGTTGAGTCGATGATTGTGCTCTAAAATTGCCATGTGGCCGTGTTGTGTCAATGTCCCTTACATTGGTGATCAGTGGGAAGAATGTTACTTACATTGGTGATCAGTGAGAAGAATGTTCCTTACATTGGTGATCAGTGAGAAGAATGTTCCTTACATTGGTGATCAGTGGGAAGAATGTCCCTTACATTGGTGATCAGTGGGAAGAATGTCCCTTACATTGGTGATCAGTGGGAAGAATGTTCCTTACATTGGTGATCAGTGAGAAGAATGTCCCTTACATTGGTGATCAGTGAGAAGAATGTTCCTTACATTGGTGATCAGTGGGAAGAAGGAGGAGGACACACCCAAGGAGCTCTCTGAGAGATCCAACCTTTTTCAAGCCTGGGCCTTGCCTGCTAGCTTGGCCCAGGAATAATGCCTGATCCTGGGGGAGGCCCCGGGACGGATCCCCCTGATGATACGGGGCCTAGTGAGGAGGAGGATCTGTCTGTAGATCCAGGCCCTGCTGTGGATGCAAATCTCTTCAGTCAGAAGAGCATTGATCGTTTTAGGGCGATTGGAAGAGCTGAAGAAAAACTTAAAATTTTGAAGGCTGAACACAAATCCTTCAAAATCAAGTACTTCCAGGCCTGGAGTAAAAATCGTTTGGCCATAGGGTGACCACGTGTCCCGGTTTGCCCGGGATCGTCCCGTAATTGAAAATGTTGTCCCGTGTCCCGGTAGCCTTCAATCCGGGACAATAGAGTATCCCGGAATCAAAGTATCAAACACGTTGGACTGCCTGCCGGCTGCCACACTCACTGCCGCAGTCAGTGCCACTGTAATTACAGTCACTGGTTGCTAAGGCCGCCCCGCTTGTAGCAACCAGTGACGTCACCGTGACCGTGCCCAGCTCTCTCTCTCTGACTCCACCCCCACCTCCTCCTCCTCTCCTCCTTCAGCCGCGGTTCTTTACAGAGAGAGCAGCTCAGCACTACCGCGGCGCAGACCTCTTCCACCACGCTCCGCCTCCACTGCTCCATGCTCCAACCCACTGCCCAGCCCAGCGCAGGCCACCACCGTCCGTCCCGCGACCTCCCGCTGCCGCAGGGCAAGTGGGCAACTCGGTGCACTGTTGTAAATTGCAGGCCTGGCTCCTCCTCCTCCCGCCCGAGCGGCCCGACTTACTGCCTCCGCCTGAGACTCCTGAGTCCCCTCCTGTCTGAGTTAGAGAAGACCGCCCGGCGCTGGCTGAAGACTGCCCTGCCCCACCACCAACAGATGCAGACTTCATCCATATCATCATCTTAAAAGGTGAGCAAATAGGGGCAATTGACACTGTCTGGCAGCATCTGATGGGGCACAGTAGTGACAATTCATGGGCACACTGGCAGCATTTGATTGGGCACTGTAGCGACAATTCATGGGCACACTGGCAGCATTTGATGGGGCACCGTAGTGACAACTAATCGGCACACTGGCAGCATCTGATCTGATGGGCACAGTAGCGGCAATTGATAGGCACACTGGCAGAATCTGATGGGGCACAGTAGCGACAATTAATGGGCACACTGGCAGCATCTGATGGGGGCACAGTAGCGACAAATCATGGGCACACTGCCAGCATCTGATGGGGGCACAGTAGTGGCAAATCATGGGCACACTGGCAGCATCTGATGGGGCACAGTAGCGTCAATTGATCGGCACACTGGCAGCATCTGATGGGGCACACTGTTGGCAATTGCTGGGCACACTGGCAGCATCTGATGGGGGCACAGTAGCGACAATTCATGGGCACACTGGCAGCATTTGATGGGGCACAGTAGTGACAATTAATCGGCACACTGGCAGCATCTGATCTGATGGGCACAGTAGCGGCAATTGATAGGCACACTGGCAGAATCTGATGGGGCACAGTAGCAACATTTCATGGGCACACTGGCAGCATCAGATTGGGCACAGTAGCAACAATTGCTGGACACACTGGCAGCATTTGATGGGGCACAGTAGTGGCATTTGATGGGGAACAGTGGCTGCATTTGATGGGGCCTAGGGCCCTCTTTTGATCTTGCACACGTGCCCGCTGATTTCATGATACGCCCCTGCCCCCCAAAAATATGTAAAAAAACATATATTTTTTAGGGGGGGGGGGGGGTGTCCCTGAATGGCAGTTTGGAAATGTGGTCACCCTATGTGTGGGGGGGTCAATAAGAATTATTAACATCAGCGTTCATCTGCAAAAGGGCAGCAGGTTTTTGTAGTTGTGGGAAAGTGCGTGATTTTGCACGTTTTCTCGCACCTCATCTGGAGTAAACAATGGTTTCATTTTTAGAAAGTAAGTTTTGCTTCCTGTTAGTAATTATAGCTGTGGTCAGGTCAGAGAAAGGGAGATTTATTAATGTACAGCATGGGGAACAAGTCTGTGCAGGTGATCACTGCCAAATTCTAGTTAAAATAATAAAAATACCGCAGAGTGAAATCCAACACACAGCATGCTAGCCAGAGCAGGTCCAGATACATGCTCAGCATATTGATTTCCTCTATGTCCATGGTGCACCTTTCATGGGTGTATCTCTTCAGTCTGGGCTTGTCTCTAATAGGTAATGGTCTGTTGGGATTGAATGTGAACAGCCGAGCCCTGCTTCTTATAAGTCAAGGTTTATATGTTGAAATATTATTTATTTGTAACCACAAAGAGACTGCAGACATGCTACTGGAGATGATCAGAGACTGTGGACATGCTACAGGAAATACTCAGAGACTATGGATATGCTACAGGAGATGATCTGAGACCACAAACATACCAGGATGGTAAGAGACTGTAAACATGTACTGTACTTGATGGTAAGAGACAGAACATGCTGTGGGAGACGATTAGAGACTGGACCATGCTGTAAGAGATGGTAAGGGACTGGAACATTCTGCAAGAGATGGTTAGAGACTGAAATGTGCTGCAAGAGATGGTTAGAGACTGAAACATGCTGCAGAAGATGGTCAGAAACTACAGACATGCTGCACAAGATGGTTAGAGAGTGGAATGGTTAGAGTCTGCTGCAAGTGATGGTTAGAGACTGTAACCGGCTGCAGGTGATGATTAGAAACAGAAACTTGCTGCAGTAGAGGTTTAGAGACTGGAATGTGTTGCAGGAGGAAGTTAAAGACTGGAACGTTTTGCAGGAGATAGTTACAGACTAGAACATGCTGCTGGAGATGCTTAGAGACTGGAACGTGTTGCAAAAGATGGTTAGAGACTAGAAAATGCTGCGGGAGATAGTTAGAGACTGGAAGATGCTACAGGAGATGGTTAGAGACTGGAAGATGCTTCAGAAGATGGTTAGAGACTGTAAAAGGCTGTGGGAGGTGGTTAGAGACTGGAACATGCTGTGAGAAATGGTTAGAGACTGGAACATGCTGTGAGAAATGGTTAGAGACTGGAACATGCTGTGAGAGAGGGTTAGAGACTGAAACATGCTACAGGAGATGGTTAGAGACTAGAAAATGCTGCATGAGATGGATAGAGACTGGAACCTGCTGTGGGAGATGGTTAGAGACTTAAATTTGCTGTTGGAGATAGTTAGAGACTGGAACATGCTAGAGGAGATGGTTAGAGACTAGAAAATGCTGCAGGAGATTGTTAGAGACTAGAAAATGCTGTGGGAGATGGTTAGAGACTGGAAGATGCTACAGGAGATGGTTAGAGACTGAAAGATGCTGAAGAAGATGGTTAGAGACTGTAAAAGGCTGTGGGATCTGTTTAGAGACTGGAACATGCTGTGAGAAATGGTTAGAGACTGGAACATGCTGCGAGAGAGGGTTAGAGACTGAAACATGCTACAGGAGATGGTTAGAGACTAGAAAATGCTGCAGTAGATGGTTAGAGACTGGAACATGCTAGAGGAGATGGTTAGAGACTAGTAAATGCTGCAGGAGATGGTTAGAGACTGGAAAATGCTGTGGGAGATGGTTAGAGACTTAAATTTAATGCAGGAAATGGTTAGAGACTGGAATATGCTACAGGAGATGGTTAGAGACTAGAACATGCTACAGGAGATGGTTTGAGACTTAAATTTGCTGTTGGAGATAGTTAGAGACTGGAACATGCTAGATGACATGGTTAGAGACTAGTAAATGCTGCAGGAGATGGTTAGAGACTAGAAAATGCTGTGGGAGATGGTTAGAGACTGGAAGATGCTACAGGAGATGGTTAGAGACTGGAAGATGCTGAAGAAGATGGTTAGAGACTAGAAAATGCTGCAGTAGATGGTTAGAGACTGGAACATGCTAGAGGAGATGGTTAGAGACTAGTAAATGCTGCAGGAGATGGTTAGAGACTGGAAAATGCTGTGGGAGATGGTTAGAGACTTAAATTTAATGCAGGAAATGGTTAGAGACTGGAATATGCTACAGGAGATGGTTAGAGACTAGAAAATGCTACAGGAGATGGTTTGAGACTTAAATTTGCTGTTGGAGATAGTTAGAGACTGGAACATGCTAGATGACATGGTTAGAGACTAGTAAATGCTGCAGGAGATGGTTAGAGACTAGAAAATGCTGTGGGAGATGGTTAGAGACTGGAAGATGCTACAGGAGATGGTTAGAGACTGAAAGATGCTGCAGAAGATGGTTAGAGACTGTAAAAGGCTGTGGGATCTGTTTAGAGACTGGAACATGCTGTGAGAAATGGTTAGAGACTGGAACATGCTGCGAGACAGGGTTAGAGACTGAAACATGCTACAGGAGATAGTTAGAGACTAGAAAATGCTGCAGTAGATGGTTAGAGACTGGAACATGCTAGAGGAGATGGTTAGAGACTAGTAAATGCTGCAGGAGATGGTTAGAGACTGGAAAATGCTGTGGGAGATGGTTAGAGACTTAAATTTGATGCAGGACATGGTTAGAGACTGGAATATGCTACAGGAGATGGTTAGAGACTGGAAGATGCTGCAGAAGATGGTTAGAGACTGTAAAAGGCTGTGGGATCTGTCAAGAGACTGGAACATGCTGTGAGAAATGGTTAGAGACTGGAACATGCTGCGAGAGAGGGTTAGAGCCTGAAACATGCTACAGGAGATGGTTAGAGACTAGAAAATGCTGCAGTAGATGGTTAGAGACTGGAACATGCTAGAGGAGATGGTTAGAGACTAGTAAATGCTGCAGGAGATGGTTAGAGACTGGAAATGCTGTGGGAGATGGTTATAGACTTAAATTTGATGCAGGAAATGGTTAGAGACTGGAATATGCTACTGGAGATGGTTAGAGACTAGAAAATGCTGCAGGAGGTGGTTAGAGACTAGAAAATGCTGCAGGAGATGGTTTGAGACTGGAACCTGCTTCAGGTGATGGTTAGACACTGGAACATGCTTTAAGTGATGGTTAGAGACTGGAATGTGCTACAAGAGATGGTTAGAGACTGAAATATGCTGCAGGAGATGGTTAGAGCGTGTGGACATGTCAAGCTTGACTAGCTGCTTTCCCCACTACAATAGCTGAAAAATGACAGCTCTGAACTTGGAAGTGAAGTGAGGCTGGGTACACACTGCAGACAGATGCGACTCACAGGAGGGGTCCGGTGTGTCCCTGTTCTCCTTTTCGGGGATGAATCAGTGGCTACATTTTTGCCTGAATTCGGACCTGAAACAGAACCAAAGACGCACAGGACCCCTGTGCAATTCGCTCCACAGTCGCTCCGGAGATGTGTGAACCGACTCCATTGAGAGCCGGTCATAATCTCCTGTCATGCGAATTGGATGCAGAGTTTCTTCGCACTAGTGTGAAGTCCTCGAATTATGATCTGGTGCTCTAGCCAGAATGTTCAGGCCCCACAGATACAATACTTAAATCAGGAAGGCTGGCAACTCAGATGCTCTTGAATAAAAATACTTTATTAGTTACATAAGTACACATTGATGCATTTCGGCTAAGAAGCCTTCATCAAAGCATGATGAAGACTTCTTAGCCGAAACGCGTCAACGTATAGCCTGTACCCATGTAACTAATAAAGTATTTTTATTCAAGAGCATCCTTATTTAAGGTTCCCTTTTGTAGCCTTTGTTCTCCCTGTCTGACCCTCCTCCCAGAAGTGTCCCCCGGAAGTAATCACGTGACCTGTCACATGACCCGTGAAGCTAGGGTGACCACGTGTCCCGGATTGCCCAGGAAAGTCCCGCATTTTGCAGGTCTGTCCCAGGCACAATACAGTGTCTTGGAATGAAACTGACACAGCCACCCCCGGGCTAATCTGATGCCCCCAAAAAAGGCCGCCACATCACCACTTTACTCACTGACAGTACTTGTCCTGGCCGGGAATGCTTGGAGGAGCACGATCCTGCCCCCTGCTTGTGATTGGAGAAATCATAAATCCCGCCTCTTGTGTCCAATCACTGTGCTGTGATTCGTTACAGCACAAGCTGATTTTTGGAAAGGGAGGGTGTCCCTGAATGGTAGTTTGGAAATGTGGTCACCCTATTTGGCCATGAAGCCTGAGTTGCAGGAATTGGAGGAAAAGGTAAAGGAACAATCTTTATTATTGGAAAAGCTGAAAGATACAAGTGGAGAAAAGTTTGCTAATGAGAGGAGATTTGCCAGCCAGACAGCAAGTTCCAGGGACCAGCCTCAGATAATGGATGACCCGGGTCCATCTGCTTCTGCACCTCTCCCTCCATGTCAGGGCTTGGAATCGCCGACGGCAACCAGCCAGGGTTTTGAGAGTGAGCATGGCACCCTGAAATGTATCCAGGGGATGGAGTCACCCCTGAGAGCAAACAAGCCTGCTTTTACAGAAGTCCCTGAAGCCAAGCCAGTACAGGTGGAGAAATGTCAGCACACCTCACTGCCTTCCAACATGTCTGCCCAACCTGCTGTGGTGGACGGTGTCCTGACTAAGGAGCAGAAAGGGAAGGCCTTGTGCAAAGCGCTGCCTGGAGTTTCTGCTGGGACCTGTAGTTCCTCTGTACAAGGTATGCCTGTTACTAGCAATGAGATTGCCTCACCTGAGCCTCCCTGTGGTGGGGGAGGGGATCAGCATATTGCACCATGTTCAGTGGAAGAAGCAATGGAGGTTTCACCTGCTGCAGTGTCAGACCAGCCTGCACTATCCCCTGATGACAACCCTGTCCTGACAGAAGAGAACCGACCAGCTGAAGCTTCTACAAGTACAGCAGTGGGAACTGACACTGCTGGGAAGACTGCAGGAACTGTGAATATTCCAGCAAGTTCTAAAAATGACAGTAATGATAAAACAATGGATGTGGTGGGTGGTGAAGGGGTTAATACTGCTGGGAAAAATAAAAATGACATTCCTCCCCCTGCTCAGCAGAGGAAAGACTCGCCGATTGTTCAGACCAAATCTGTGCAATCGATATCTGCTGCAAATGTGTCAGATGGTTCAAAACAAACAAATGTTTTATCTGCTGGGAGTTACGCGTCAGTTTTGGGGAATCGCACCAAGGAGGGTGGGGGGAATGGTGCAAATGTTGGTGGTCACAATTTGGGGGGGTTTAGTGGGGGGATGGTTGGTGGGTATAAGAGAAGAAATGTGGTCCAGTTGAAGTGGGAGGGGGAGGGGACCCCACCAGTAAGGGGGAGGGTGGCAGAGTTGATCCTGGAAATGGGGTTCAAAGTCGCAGACATTTTTGCTTTGATTTGTCCCGTTGGGAGTTGGGAATTTGATTTATCCTTTGTAAAACCTGAGGGTCTGGATTTATTTTGGGAACGTTTTAGGGGGCGCAGGGACCTTCCGCAGTGGAATGGTTGGATGCCAAAGGTGGTTTCCAGGCAGCCTCTAATAAAATCAGTGACGATCCTTGTGCGTAACGAATCCATCCCAGAGGCTGATTTGGTAGTATGGTTACGCCGCTATGGTGAAGTCCTCGCTCCACTGCGGAAGGTCCTTGATCAGCATGGGATATGGACAGGGGCCTGGACAGTGTCACTAAAATTGGGGGTGCAGGGAAATGTTGTTCAACATCTGCCCTGTTCAGCCTTTCTGGGGAGGGACAGGCTGACCATTTTTTACCAGGGTCAGCCTAAGGTGTGCAATAAATGTGGTGACAAGGGCCATTTTGCCTCCACCTGCACCCGCAAGAAATGTTCTTTGTGCCAGGAGCTTGGCCATTTGGCTAAAGACTGTACTGACATTCGGTGCAATTTGTGCCAAAAACTTGGTCACCCCTACAGTCAATGCCCGGAGGCATTACATAACCTGCCAGGGTTGGAGGCTGAGCTGCAGAGGCTGGATAAGGAGGATGAGGCCACTGAAACTCTTGTTGTCCCTCCTGTGTCTGTGACATCTGTTTCTGTTCCCCCTAGTGATGTGGTCCCTGAGTCTGTCCCTCCTGTGTCTGTGACATCTGTTTCTGTTCCCCTTAGTGATGTGGTCCCTGAGTCTGTCCCTTCTGTGTCTGTGACATCTGTTTCTGTTCCCCCTAGAGATGTGGTCCCTAAATCTGTCCCTCCTGTCCCTAATCCATCTATTCGTAGATCCTCCAGACTGGCGGAGGCTGCTGGGGGGGCAGGTTTAGCGGATCTTCCCACTCAGCCTCCAGTCCCTGCCCCTCGGCAGCGCAAGCGTGGTCAGGGGAATGTGGGGGTGCTGGATGAGGGTGGGGCTGATGGAAGGGTGTCCGTACCCCATGTTTCACATTCCATTGATGGGGATTCGGATGAGGAGGGGTGGGAGAAGATTAGGAGGAGGAAAAAAATGAAGAGAAAGACAAGAAAACCGGTCGTCTCTTCCTCAGAGTCGGATCCAGGAGGGGTTCCCCTTGGTAACACCTTTAATGTGTTGTCAGGTGAAAAGATGTCTTTGTCTTCTTCTTTTTCATCTATGGATGAGTCACGTTGTTTGAAGAGAGCGGTTTCTGGTGATGAGAGTGTGGTGAAGGTCAAGAAACGACTACCCCAATCATCCTGATGGCAGTTCCCCCTCCGATAAAGGTGGCGACCATTAATGTCGCCAGCATTAAATCTGCAAGAGCTCGTGATATGGCCTTATTTTTGCTCAGCGAGTTTGATGCCGAGATTTTATTTTTGCAAGAGACCTGGCTCCATACTTTGGCCGATGTCCACCTGGCAAAAAGGGAGTGGAGAGGCGGTCCCTCCTTTTGGTCTCTTGCGGCTGAGCCCTGCAGCGGAGTTGCGGTACTTTTTGAAACCGATATGGTAACGCGCCGGCGGGTAATTGAGGTAGAAATAGGTGGATGCATGGTGTTGGACGTTTCTTAGAAGGGCTGCATGCATAATGGGTGCGGGTTTGTTTCTTGACCTTGCAGGTTTGTCTGGTGTAGTGGTGTGAGTTTGTATTAAGATTTACTTTCCTGGTGATTACATGATTTTTGCTTTGCTGTAAAGTCTTTTGTTTGAGAGCAGATTTGCTATATTTATTTTCATTTATGTAAATATGTGTATATTTATGTATATCTTATAGTGATTTTATGCTTTTTGTTTGCAAGACTTTTAATAAACAAAATTGGGAAGAATGTTACTTACATTGGTGATCAGTGAGAAGAATGTTCCTTACATTGGTGATCAGTGAGAAGAATGTTCCTTACATTGGTGATCAGTGGGAAGAATGTCCCTTACATTGGTGATCAGTGGGAAGAATGTCCCTTACATTGGTGATCAGTGGGAAGAATGTTCCTTACATTGGTGATCAGTGAGAAGAATGTCCCTTACATTGGTGATCAGTGAGAAGAATGTTCCTTACATTGGTGATCAGTGAGAAGAATGTTCCTTACATTGGTGATCAGTGAGAAGAATGTCCCTTACATTGGTGATCAGTGAGAAGAATGTTCCTTACATTGGTGATCAGTGGGAAGAATGTCCCTTACATTGGTGATCAGTGGAAAGAATGTCCTTTACATTGGTGATCAGTGAGAAGAATGTCCCTTACATTGGTGATCAGTGGGAAGAATGTTCCTTACATTGGTGATCAGTGGGAAGAATGTCCCTTACATTGGTGATCAGTGAGAAGAATGTCCCTTACATTGGTGATCAGTGGGAAGAATGTTCCTTACATTGGTGATCAGTGGGAAGAATGTCCCTTACATTGGTGATCAGTGAGAAGAATGTCCCTTACATTGGTGATCAGTGAGAAGAATGTCCCTTACATTGGTGATCAGTGAGAAGAATGTCCCTTACATTGGTGATCAGTGAGAAGAATGTCCCTTACATTGGTGATCAGTGAGAAGAATGTCCCTTACATTGGTGATCAGTGAGAAGAATGTCCCTTACATTGGTGATCAGTGAGAAGAATGTCCCTTACATTGGTGATTGGTGGGAAGAATGTCCCTTACATTGGTGATCAGTGAGAAGAATGTCCCTTACATTGGTGATCAGTGGGAAGAATGTCCCTTACATTGGTGATCAGTGAGAAGAATGTCCCTTACATTGGTGATCAGTGAGAAGAATGTCCCTTACATTGGTGATCAGTGAGACGAATGTCCCATACATTGGTGATCAGTGAGAAGAATGTCCCATACATTGGTGATCAGTGAGAAGAATGTCCCTTACATTGGTGATCAGTGAGAAGAATGTCCCTTACATTGGTGATCAGTGGGAAGAATGTCCCTTACATTGGTGATCAGTGAGAAGAATGTTCCTTACATTGGTGATCAGTGAGAAGAATGTCCCTTACATTGGTGATCAGTGGGAAGAATGTCCCTTACATTGGTGATCAGTGGGAAGAATGTCCCTTACATTGGTGATCAGTGGGAAGAATGTCCCTTACATTGGTGATCAGTGGGAAGAATGTTCCTTACATTGGTGATCAGTGAGAAGAATGTCCCTTACATTGGTGATCAGTGGGAAGAATGTCCCTTACATTGGTGATCAGTGAGAAGAATGTTCCTTACATTGGTGATCAGTGAGAAGAATGTTCCTTACATTGGTGATTGGTGGGAAGAATGTCTCTTACATTGGTGATCAGTGGGAAGAATGTTCCTTACATTGGTGATCAGTGAGAAGAATGTCCCTTACATTGGTGATCAGTGAGAAGAATGTCCCTTACATTGGTGATCAGTGAGAAGAATGTCCCTTACATTGGTGATCAGTGGGAAGAATGTCCCTTACATTGGTGATCAGTGAGAAGAATGTTCCTTACATTGGTGATCAGTGAGAAGAATGTCCCTTACATTGGTGATTGGTGGGAAGAATGTCTCTTACATTGGTGATCAGTGAGAAGAATGTCCCTTACATTGGTGATCAGTGAGAAGAATGTCCCTTACATTGGTGATCAGTGGGAAGAATGTCCCTTACATTGGTGATCAGTGGGAAGAATGTTACTTACATTGGTGATCAGTGAGAAGAATGTCCCTTACATTGGTGATCAGTGAGAAGAATGTCCCTTACATTGGTGATCAGTGGGAAGAATGTCCCTTACATTGGTGATCAGTGAGAAGAATGTCCCTTACATTGGTGATCAGTGGGAAGAATGTCCCTTACATTGGTGATCAGTGAGAAGAATGTCCCTTACATTGGTGATCAGTGAGAAGAATGTCCCATACATTGGTGATCAGTGAGAAGAATGTCCCATACATTGGTGATCAGTGAGAAGAATGTCCCATACATTGGTGATCAGTGAGAAGAATGTCCCTTACATTGGTGATCAGTGAGAAGAATGTCCCTTACATTGGTGATCAGTGGGAAGAATGTTCCTTACATTGGTGATCAGTGGGAAGAATGTTCCTTACATTGGTGATCAGTGAGAAGAATGTCCCTTACATTGGTGATCAGTGGGAAGAATGTCCCTTACATTGGTGATCAGTGGGAAGAATGTCCCTTACATTGGTGATCAGTGGGAAGAATGTCCCTTACATTGGTGATCAGTGGGAAGAATGTCCCTTACATTGGTGATCAGTGAGAAGAATGTTCCTTACATTGGTGATCAGTGAGAAGAATGTCCCTTACATTGGTGGTCAGTGAGAAGAATGTCCCTTACATTGGTGATCAGTGGGAAGAATGTCCCTTACATTGGTGATCAGTGAGAAGAATGTCCCTTACATTGGTGATCAGTGGGAAGAATGTCCCTTACATTGGTGATCAGTGAGAAGAATGTTCCTTACATTGGTGATCAGTGAGAAGAATGTCCCTTACATTGGTGATCAGTGGGAAGAATGTCCCTTACATTGGTGATCAGTGGGAAGAATGTCCCTTACATTGGTGATCAGTGGGAAGAATGTCCCTTACATTGGTGATCAGTGGGAAGAATGTCCCTTACATTGGTGATCAGTGGGAAGAATGTCCCTTACATTGGTGATCAGTGGGAAGAATGTCCCTTACATTGGTGATCAGTGGGAAGAATGTCCCTTACATTGGTGATCAGTGGGAAGAATGTCCCTTACATTGGTTATCAGTGAGAAGAATGTTCCTTACATTGGTGATCAGTGGGAAGAATGTCCCTTACATTGGTGATCAGTGAGAAGAATGTTCCCCTTACATTGGTGATCAGTGGGAAGAATGTTCCTTACATTGGTGATCAGTGGGAAGAATGTTCCTTACATTGGTGATCAGTGAGAAGAATGTTCCTTACATTGGTGATCAGTGAGAAGAATGTCCCTTACATTGGTGATCAGTGGGAAGAATGTTCCTTACATTGGTGATCAGTGAGAAGAATGTTCCTTACATTGGTGATCAGTGTGAAGAAAGCTCTTTACATTAGAGGTCAGTGGGAAGAATATCCCTTAAATTTGTGGTTAGTAGGAAGAATGCTCCCTACATTGTCGATTAGCATGAAGAATTCTACATACGATGGTGGCCAGTGGACCTGGGAAGAATGCTCCTTACATTGATGGTCACTGGGAAGAAGTCTCCATTGGTGGACATTGAGAAGAATGTCCTCATTACATTGGTAATCAGTGGGAAGAATGGTTCTTACATTGATGGTCAATGGGAAGAATGTCCCTTACATGCACATTACTCCAGGACCAAGTGGCCCTCACACGTCACTGCTCATCCCTGGAAGACTGTCCACCCCCCACCACTGAAAAGAGAGAAAATCCAGAGATGATGTCACAGGTCCAGCCAGAAGACCAAAGGAAAGAATATATGGGGGATTTGAAAAATTCTTAAAGTGAGGGGGGGGGGGTTAAGTGGTGAAATACATGAGTTTCCTTTAACAGCCCCCTCTGGGTAAGTATAGGACCCTTCATTTAGCACTCGTTTTGAAGATTTCAGTGAGCCCACCAACATGGCGGCTCTCAACATCTCAGAGCAAAAAAATAGTCAAAAATCTTCACGTTTCCTCAAATCCCTGCACCTGACCTGGAGGCAATTTCATTATTTTCTCAGCAAAATGGAATTCAAATTTAAGTATATGTTGATATTAATATAAGCCCTTCAAAGGGGGGGGGGGCAATTATTGTCAGATTTAATTCCGCTGTATGTCTTCAATTATGCGCCCACACCGCAGGATGTCACCTATTTATAAATAAAATATCTTCCTGTTATGTCGCATCCAGAAAATCTTTATTATTATTATTTTTTTTCATAGAATTTAATAAAAATTCAGCTACTTCCCGAAGCCGTGAGATTGCTGCGTGGGCTCGTGTCACTTCTCGCCATCCTAATTAGCATATGGTTGAAGGTCGTTTCTAATCTTGGAATGTCTGGTTTCTGACAGCCAATGACGTTGTTGCACCTCACACTGTAAAAGAAGGCTTTACAATGCGTTTGTTTGCGTTGAACACACGGCTACGTTCCTCTCGCAGGTTCATTGAGACCTGAATGGCGATCGCACAGCTGTGTGTTCGTGGCTTTTGTCAATAAGCAAGTGACTCACATAGCGGCAACAAAAAGCGCGGACAAAGCTCCCCGCTGGAATCTCATGACTTACAAGTGCGAAAATCTAAGGTGATTAATCAGCGCCATTGTCCCGAACCGTCTACACTTTTTAATATATTTATATTGAAAGAATGAAATAGATTAAAATAGCATTCAATACATTTATAACTTCATTCAAATACCTTGGAAACGTTTCCCCATTCACTGTACAGGTCCTTGGAGATTTGTGAATGTGCGGAAATGCGCGGTGTTTATAACCTAAATATCGGAAATATCAGGTTAAAAGATGACGAGGGAAATTGAGTTTTATTTTCCAACTCCTTTATGAAAAACAATCCAAGAAAGGTTTCAAACCAAATTAGAATGTAAACAAATGTTAAAGAGAAAAAGGTGGGTGGTATTTAGTAGTTGTAATAAAGGTAACAAATAGACAGGAAACGTGATTGATACAATGTAGTCAGGAGGACTTTGAGAGTTCAGGTGTGTGCTGCGCACAGAGTGCAGGGTTCAGGAGTGTGCTATGCACATAATGTAGAGTTCAGGAGTGTGCTATGCACAGAGTGCAGGGTTCAGGAGTGTGCTATGCACAGAATGTAGAGTTCAGGAGTGTGCTATGCATAGAGTATCGAGTTCAGAAGTGTGCTATGCACAGAATGCACAGTCTAGGAATGCTCTGTGCACAGGGTTCAGGATTACACTAGGCCAGTGTTTCTCAATTCCAGTCCTCAGGCCCCCCAACAGGTCAGGTTTTCAGGATTTCCATTATTTTGCACAGGTGATTTGATCAGTTTCACTGCCTTAGTAATCACCACAGCCTTTTCATCTGAGGGAAATCCTGAAAACCTGACCTGTTGGGGGGGGCCTGAGGACTGGAATTGAGAAACACTGCACTAGGCACAGAGTGTAGGGCTCAGTATTGCACTACTGACAGAGTGCATGGTTGAGGAATGTGCTATACACAGAGTGCAGGGTACAGGAGTGAGCTACACACATAGTGCAGGGTTCAGAAGTGAGCTACACACAGAGTGCCGGTTCAGCAGTGCACTACTCACAGAGATCAGGAGAGTTCAGGGTTCAGAAATGTGAAACACACAGAGCTTAGGGGTCAGGAGTGCATTACGGACAGAGTTCAGGGCTCAGCATTGCACTGCTCACAGGGTGTAGGGTTCAGAAGTGCACTACACACACAGTGCAGGGTTCAGAAGTGCACTACACACAGAGTGCAGGGTTCAGAAGTGCACTACAGTCAGAGTGCAGGGTTCAGAAGTGGGCTACACACAGGGTTCAGGATTATGCTATGCACAGAGTGTAGGGCTCAGGATTGCACTACTCACAGAGTTTAGGGTTCAGGAGTGTGTTTAACATAGAGTGCATGGTTCAGTAGTGCACCATGCAGAGAGTTTAGGGGAGTGCAGGGTTCAGGAGTGCACCATACATAGAGCTCATGAGATCAGTGTTCAGGATTACGCTATACTCACAGAGTGCAGGGCTCAGCATTGCACTACTTGCAGAGAGTGCAGGGATGAGGAATGCACTACTCACACAGTGCAGGGTTCATGAGTGCACTACACACAGGGTGCAGGGTTCAGAAGTGAGCTACACACAGGGTGCAGGGTTCAGAAGTGAGCTACACACAGGGTGCAGGGTTCAGGACTGAGCTGCACACAGGGTGCAGGGTTCAGGAGTGAGCTGCACACAGGGTTCAGGAGTACACTATGAACAGAATGCAGGGTTCAGAAGTACACTATTCACAGAGCGTAGTGTTCAGGAATGCACTATACACAGAGCGTAGGGTTCAGGTGTGCGCTACACACAGAGTTTAGGGTTCAGAAGTGCATTACGTATGAAGTTCAGGAGAGTGCTGGGATCAGGAGTATGTTACACACAGAGCGAAGGGTTCAGGAGTGCGCTACGCATGCTATTCATAGCTAAATGCAGCAATTTTTCACTTATTGAAGTCAGACAACAGGCTCACCTTCCGTTGTATGAGAACCTCTCCTGGACTGAATTTTTTTTGTGATACATCAAACCCATCCAACCCTTCCCCTCTCTTTCTTGAGAAAATGAAGTAGACGCTGTAAAGGTAACGGCCCAAGAAATATGTATCAAATAAATGCGAATGCAATGAAAAAAGACATAAAAACCCGGGTAGACCTGGAGGAATTCCGGGATGAAAGGGGAACGCGCTTTAAGACGTATAAATAATTACGCATATCAGGAATTTACAAGTTCTCCAGAAATATTTGTGAGAAGTTTTGGGATTCCTCCACCGCTTCTCTACTAAAGACTCGGGGGAATTCAGACGCGGTGTGTCACCGTGCGAGGGCGGCGTGCAGGGATCTATCAACGGCCCGCAATGACTGGGAAAACGTTGACATTTAAAGCTGAACTCCAGACACAAAAACCCTCATTGAAATATATTCCTCAATAGCCACAAAGGAAGTAAATCCACTCTGTGTGCACCAAATGCCTTTGAAAACGCAGTAATTACCTTGTAAAAGTAGCAGTGACATCATCACTTACATAGCCTGCGCAGAGAACCCAGCAGGCCCCACCCACCACAGTGTGCCTGCAAAAAAACAACAGGAGGGGGCGGAGACAAGACCAGTCACCCTGCACAAGGAAAGAGAGCAGAGCTGTGGGAGGAGCCCAGCAGCCCCACCCACTTCAGAAAAATACACGCGGGGGCGGAGACAAGACCAGTCCCCCCTACACAAGGAGAGAGAGCAGAGCTGTGGGAGGAGCCCAGCAGCCCCACCCACTTCAGAAAAATACAGGAGGGGGCGGAGACAAGACCAGTCCCCCTGCACAAGGAGAGAGAGAGCAGAGCTGTGGGAGGAGCCCAGCAGCCCCACCCACTTCAGAAAAATACAGGAGGGGGCGGAGACAAGACCAGTCCCCCTGCACAAGGAGAGAGCAGAGCTGTGGGAGGAGCCCAGCAACCCCACCCACTTTAGAAAAATACAGGAGGGGCGGAGACAATACCAGTCCCCCTACACAAGGAGAGAGAGCAGAGCTGTGGGAGGAGCCCAGCAGCCCCACCCACTTCATAAAAATACAGGAGGGGGCGGAGACAAGACCAGTCCCCATGCACAAGGAGAGAGAGCAGAGCTGTGGGAGGAGCCCAGAAGCCCCACCCACTTCAGAAAAATACAGGAGGGGGCGGAGACAAGACCAGTCCCCATGCACAAGGAGAGAGAGCAGAGCTGTGGGAGGAGCCCAGAAGCCCCACCCACTTCAGAAAAATACAGGAGGGGCGGAGACAAGACCAGTCCCCTACACAAGGAGAGAGAGCAGAGCTGTGGGAGGAGCCCAGCAGCCCCACCCACTTCAGAAAAATACAGGAGGGGCGGAGACAAGACCAGTCCCCTACACAAGGAGAGAGAGCAGAGCTGTGGGAGGAGCCCAGCAGCCCCACCCACTTCAGAAAAATACAGAAGGGGCGGAGACAAAACCAGTCCCCCTGCACAAGGAGAGAGAGCAGAGCTGTGGGAGGAGCCCAGCAGCTCCACCCACTTCAAAAAAATACAGGAGGGGCGGAGACAAGACCAGTCCCCCTGCACAAGGAGAGAGAGCAGAGCTGTGGGAGGAGCCCAGCAGCCCCACCCACTTCAGAAGAATACAGGAGGGGTGGAGACGAGACCAGTCCCCCTGCACAAGGAGAGAGAGCAGAGCTGTGGGAGGAGCCCAGCAGCCCCACCCACTTCAGAAGAATACAGGAGGGGTGGAGACGAGACCAGTCCCCCTGCACAAGGAGGGAGAAGCAGAGCTGTGGGAGGGACTCAGCAGGCCCCACCCACCACAGTGTGCATGCAGAAAAACGACAGGAGGGGGCGGACACAATACCAGTCACCCTGCACAAGGAGAGAGAGAGCAGAGCTGTGGGAGGAGCCCAGCAGCCCCACCCACTTCAGAAAAATACAGGAGGGGGCGGAGACAAGACCAGTCCCCCTGCACAAGGAGAGAGAGCAGAGCTGTGGGAGGAGCCCAGCAGCCCCACCTACTTCAGAAAAATACAGGAGGGGGCGGAGACAAGACCAGTCCCCCTGCACAAGGAGAGAGAGCAGAGCTGTGGGAGGAGTTGAGAAGCGGGGGTAGGGGGTGTTCTGCTGTCAGAAATGACATCTTACATTAAAGTGAGAAGCAGGGGGTGGTGGCTTCTTACCTCTTCTCCCATGCAGCCAGCGGGGCGAGGGGCTGAAAATTACTTCTCACCAGGTGGGGCCTCTATCTATATGTATCTAATTTGGATACAGAAATGGAATTGTCTGGTCATCTTATCATCTTAATTGGTGACATTTAATTGGCTGGCGGGGCGACGGCTTTCTGTCCTTTTTAATTGTTTCTACTTGTAGATATTAGCAGTGTTAGCTTTGGTGTGACCCGATGTTTATTATGTGTAAAAAGATTTATATTATTAATATACAGATGAAGATTGTTGTCTTTTCCACGAGTAAGAAGCCAAAACATTTGTAGAAAAGCAACAATTTAGCTTCTAAGAAAGATATTGAAAAAATTGTGTCTTTGTTTATTGTTAAGTGGTAATGATAACAACATGAACAATAATAATAATAATAATAATAATAATAACAAAACATTATTAAAAACAAAATCTATAAAAATAATAATAGCAACAACAACAACAACAATATTAATAATAATAATAATAATAATAATAATAATAATAATATAACATTAACAAAAACAATGTCTATAAAAATAATAATAGCAACAACAACAATATTATTATTAATAATAATAATAATAATAATAATAATAATAATAACATTAATAAAAACAATATCTTTAAAAATAATAATAGCAACAACAACAATAAAAATAATAATAATAATAATAATAATAATAATAATAATGATAATAATAACAACAATATCTATAAAAATAATAATAGCAACAACAATAATAATAATAATAATAATAAAAACTATCTATAAAAATAATAATAGCAACAATAATAATAATAATAATAATAATAATAATAATAATAATAATAATATTAATAAAAAAACAATATATATAAAAATAATAAAAGCAACAACAATAATAATAATAATGATAATAATAATAATAAAAACAATATCTATAAAAAATAATAATAGCAACAACAATAATAATAATAATAATAATAATAATTATAATAATAATAAAAACAATATCTATAAAAATAATAATAGCAACAACAACAACAATGATAATAATAAAAACAATATCTATAAAATAATAATAGCAACAACAATAATAATAATAATAATAATAATAATAATAATAATAATAATAATAATAATAATAAAAACAATATCTATAAAAATAATAATAGCAACAACAACAACAATGATAATAATAAAAACAATATCTATAAAAAATAATAATAGCAATAATAATAATAACATTAATAAAAACAATATCTATAAAAATAATAATAGCAATAATAATAATAATAACATTAATAAAAACAATATCTATAAAATAATAATAGCAACAGCAATAATAATAATAATAATAATAATAATAATAATAATAATAATAATAATAATAAAAACAATATCTATAAAAATAATAATAGCAATAATAATAATAATAATAATAATAACATTAATAAAAACAATATCTATAAAAATAATAATAGCAACAACACTAATAATAATAATAATAATAATAATAATAATAATAATAATAATAATAATAACATTAATAAAAACATGACATATTCCTAGCGATGTTACTTCTATATCAGGAGAGTTATTACATCACAACTATAAGATTTATATCTGTGGGGTATTGATGTCAAACTCATAAAATATACACCTGTAGCATAGTGATGTCATATATATATTAAGACTTTGGGGTTGATTTACTAAAGGCAAATAGACTGTGCACTTTGCAAGTGCTGTTCCTCCAGAGATTGGTAAATGAGGTAAAGTTTCACTTTACAATGAATACCCAATCACATGCAAGAAAAAAAAAAAAAAAGAAGAAAACAGCATTTTTGCTTGCACATGATTGGATGATGGAAGTCATCAGAGCTCCCCCTCATTTCCTAAGCTCTGGAGCAACTGCACTTGCAGAGTGCACAGTCTATTTGCCTTTAGTAAATCAACCCCTTTATATCTGTAGAGTAGTGATGTCAGACATATACAGTTTATAACTGTAGAGAAGTGATGTCACACCTATACACCTTATATCAGTACAGAAAATATGTCACATAGATATATGAAAAAAAGGGAGCAAGAGGCGGGACTTTGCATGAGGCACACAGGAGCAGATAAATAAGTTGGATAAAAAAATTGCTTTTAATTGGTTCAAAATGTCATAAAAATCCATTTTTAAATTTTGCGCATTTTGCTATAAATCAATAATCTTTACAATACATTAGAACCAAATATTGCACAATGGTAGTATTCCAACAAGGAATTATCGTATATTGGCAGATGCATAGAATAGTAGAGACAGAGGGCCAGATTCACAAAAGGGATACGACGGCGTATCTCCTGAAACGCTGTCGTATCTCTTGTCCTATCTATGCGCCTGGTTCATAGAATCAGTTACACATAGATATCCCTAAGATCCGACAGGTGTAATTGACTTACACGGTCGGGTCTTAGGATGCAATACTTCAGCCGCCGCTGGGGGGATTTTGCGTCGTATTCCAGCGTCGGGTATGCAAATGAGGATTTACGGCGATCCACAAAGGTTTTCGCGTTCGTTACGTCGTCGCTAGTAATTTTTTCCCGTCGCAAAGTTACATCTGCTTTAACATGGCTTAACTTTAGTCGAGCCATGTTAAAGTATGGCTGTCGTTCCCGGGTAGAATTTCAATTTTTTTTTGCTTTGGCGAAAGACGTCCGGAAATACGAATGTACGCTTCGAACGTCGCCGTTCTAAAAAATGACGTCACATCGCGCAAAGCACGGCGGGAATTTCTAAACTGAGCATGCGCAGTACGTCCGGCGCGGGAGCGCGCCTAATTTAAATGGTACACGCCCTATTTGAATTGGGCGGGCTTGCGCCAGACGTGTTTACTTGCGGTGGTGTAACGTAAACGGGTTACGTTGCGCCGCCGCAATTGTACCTGAATCTGGCTCATAGTAACATATATACAATATTTATCAGTAGTGATGTCACACCTATACACATTATATCAGTAGAAGAATGATGTCACATATACACATTATATCTGTAGAGTAGTGATGTCACACATATACAATGTATAGCTGAAGAGTAGTGATGTCAAATATTTACAATTTATATCTGTAGAGTAGTGATGTCACATATATACAATTAATATCGGGCGAGTAGTGATGTCACACATATACAATGTATATCTGTAGAGTAGTGATGTCACACATATACAATGTATATCTGTAGAGTAGTGATGTCACACATATACACATTATATCTGTAGAGTAGTGATGTCACACATATACAATTAATATCGGGTGAGTAGTGATGTCACATATATACAATTTATATCTGTAGAGTAGTGATGTCACATATATACAATGTATATCTGTAGAGTAGTCATGTCACACATATACAATGTATATCTGTAGAGTAGTGATGTCACACATATACAATGTATATCTGTAGAGTAGTGATGTCACACATATACAATGTATATCTGTAGAGTAGTGATGTCATTCAGAATCAAACTTCTATTCAGAGAACGGTGATGTAATTCTTGTAAAAAGTTTCCCTGTCCTCCTCCTCCGGTTACATCACTGATACCATCTAATGATCGATATCGAATCGTTCAATCTGTTGTCTGGTAGGTTCAGGTTTGCCAACCGCCAGTAAATTTACTGACAGTTTGTAAAAATCTGTGATTTTTTTTTTTTTTACAACTGCCAGTAAATATCAGGGGCTGATAATTTCACGCCGTGTTGACTTTTTAAGCGTAAATCAAGTAAATGAATTTGTTCTCTGGGTTGTCGGCGTTTTAATATCATGTTTATACTGTTTAAATATTCACTGTGTTCGTTTATTAATCGAAGTTCTGTAATTTCCCAGTAAAAAATGATCTCCCCCCGGTAAATTTTCAATGTTTTGTCAGTAAAAAAAAAAAATGCTGCGGGAGGTTTGGCAACTCTGGGTAGGTTGCAGTCCACCGACCTGGAAACGTCTTTTTCCTCCGGAATCAGAAAAGTGAAATCGCCGACCGTTCACAACGATCGTTTGTTACAATGTGACGGATCTCTTCTTTATTCTTCTTCTTCTTCTTTATTCTTCTTCTTCTTCGTAGATTTTGACTTCAGTGGAAGGACGAGAAGACGCAGTGTGATCTGCCCCAAAGTGCGCACATGCAGAACATCGTCCTGATCCAACAACCACATGGCATTGTGTGGCGGGTGAGTAATTTGCATTTCATGCCCCTTGTCCGGGGTTATTCCGAGGTGCCAAAACAATGTCTGTTTCTATTTACCAGCCGCAGACTCCGGATTACTCAGCAAGCCCATCTTCCCCGCGTCCCCCCCCCCCCATCATCGACCGTCCCATGCAATAAAAAAATCCCACAGACAATGTCTTTTCTTGAGTCAGAGAGAATGGAAGAGCCCGTTGTGTCATAGCATCCCATGTACAGGGGTGGTCCCGTGCTCCAAGTGGGTGTATGGGCTCAACCCCCTATAAGGTAGAGGGTTGCCTGAGAGCAGGGAGTGACAACCACTGGGGAATATATAAAGCCGGCTCCATTGCCTCGCATGGCCCATAAAAATTTCCCACACCACTTTCTCCGAGCGACTTCATCAATTTGTACACAGCTGGATCCTGCCAAGGTCATCGGCCCCCCGACGTTCGGTGAGTATTCCAACGCGCTTTTTTTTTGTTTCTTAAATGTATCTGATTGATATCATCTTTAAAGTGTATCTAAACCCAAAAACAAAACAAAAACATGATTATATAGCGAAGCTGACTTCTAGATATGGTGGCTGCATTTGTTTTCTTTTCACCCTTTTTTCCCCTTTATTTTAATGTAACCCACTTCCTGTCCTAGGGTGACAACCGTATTGAGCAAGGTTGTCACCCTAGGACAGGGGGTGCACTTGGACTGGTGTAGGACTACATAACGTCTTCTTCTCTTCAGCATAACTAAAGTAAGGTGTTTTTATAGTCCATGGAGAGAGCAAAGAACAATGCAGAGCTGCTTCTTTTTTTTTGCACATTTTTTGAACAGATATACAGTAAAACCTTGTATTTTTGTATTTATTACTTTTTTATTTTTTTTATTACAGTGTATATTATTACAATATTTATACCCTGTAAAAAAAAAAATGCTTTGATATACAAGTGTTTTGGATTACAAGCATGTTTCTGGAACGAATTATCCTCGCAAACCAAGGTTTTACTGTATTATTAAATGTTTTGTTTAATTACAATGTATTGTTTTTTTTATTACTTCTTTATTTTTTATTACAGTATATATATTTATAAACAATTTTTTTTAAATATAATGTATTTTTTTTATTTACTACTTTTTTATTTTTTATTACAGTGTATATATTACAATATTTATACCCTGTAAAAAAAAAATGCTTTGATATTCAAGTGCTTTGGATTACAAGTATGTTTCTTCATGAATTATGCTCGCAAACCAAGGTTTTACTGTATTATTAAATTTTTTGTTTAATTACAATGTATTTTTTTATTTATTACTTCTTTATTTTTTATCACAGTATATATATTTATAAAAAAAATTGTTTAAATATAATGTATTTTTTTTATCACAGTGTATATATTTATTACAATATTTATACCCTGTAAAAAAAATGCTTTGGATTACAATTTATGTTTCTGGAATGACTTATGCTCGCAAACCAAGGTTTTACTGTATTATTACATTTTTTGTTTAATTAGAAATGTATTTTTTTATTTATTTATTACTTCTTTATTTTTTATTACAGTATATAAATTTATTAAATTTTTGGTTTAAATATAATGTATTTTTTTTATTTATTACTTTTTTATTTTTTATTACAGTGTATATATTTATTACAAAAAAATGCTTTGATATACAAGTGCTGTGGATTACAAGCATGTTTCTGGAAAGAATTATGCTCACAAACCAAGGTTTTACTGTATTATTACATTTTTTGTTTAATTACAATGTATTTTTTATTTATTTATCACTTCTTTATTTTTTATTACAGTATATTTATTACATGTATTTGATTAAATATAATGTATTTTTTTTATTTATTACTTTTTTATTTTTTATTACAGTGTATATATTACAATATTTATGCCCTGTAAAAAAAAATGCTTTGATATACAAGTGCTTTGGATTACAAGCATGTTTCTGGGACGAATTCTGCTCGCAAACCAAGGTTTTATGGTATTATTACATTTTTTGTTTAATTACAATGTATTTTTTTATTTATTTATTACTTCTTTATTTTTTATTACAGTATATATATATTTATAAAAAATGTTGTTTAAATATAATGTATTTTTTTTTATTTATTACTTTTTTATTTTCTAGCACAGTGTATATATTTATTACAACATTTATACCCTGTAAAAATAAAATGCTTTGCTATACAAGTGCTTTGGATTACAATCATGTTTCTGGAACGACTTATGCTCGCAAACAAAGGTTTTACTGTATTTTTACATTTTTTGTTTAATTACAATTTTAATGTATTGGTTTGCGAGGATAATTCGTTCCAGAAACATGCTTGTAATCCAAAGCACTTGAATATCAAAACATTTTTTTTTTTACAGGGTATAAATATTGTAATATATACACTGTAATAAAAAAGTAATACATTAAAAAAAATACAGTATATTTAAACAAAAAAATTTAATAAATATATATACTGTAATAAAAAATAAAGAAGTAATAAATAAATAAAAAAATACATTGTAATTAAACAAAAAAATTTAATAACCCAGTAAAACCTTGGTTTGCAAGCGTAATTCGTTCCAGAAACATGCTTGTAATCCAAAGCAGGGTATAAATATTGTAATAAATATATACACTGTAATAAAAAATAAAAAAGTAATAAATAAAAAAATACAGTATATTTAAACAACAAATTTAATAAATATATATACTGTAATAAAAAAGTAATAAATAAAAAAATACATTATATTTAAACAAATTTTTTTATAAATATATATACTGTAATAAAAAATAAAGAAGTAATAAATAAATAAATAAATTGTAATTAAACAAAAAATGTAATAATACAGTAAAACCTTGGTTTGCGAGCAAAAGTCGTTCCAGAAACATGCTTGTAATCCAAAGCACTTGTATATCAAAGCATTTTTTTTTTTACAAGGTATAAACCAAGTTACTCTCAAACCAAAATTTTACTGTATATAAAATACTTTCTGTGGTATATTGAAAAAGACCAAATGGCAACAAATAAGGGAAGTTCATCGTTATGCCCAGTACACACAATTCGAAAATCGTATGAAAAATACAGATTTTCCGAGCGATCGTACGATAATCTAATCATGTAGTACAGAGCTTTTCGAGATCCGATCGTGACAGTTCATCTGATATTATTTGATCGGACATGCACATTTCTTTTTCGTACAATGCCATATCATACGATTTGGAACTGTCAAATGACATGTCAAGTCGCACCGGTGTGAATGGGGGGGGCCTAGAGTCTGAAATAATTTAGAATTAAACTGTTTGGGGAACAACGTTTTTTTTTTTAATCAGATTATTTTATTTTTATTTTATTTATACCACAACAACTTAGAACAAAAAAAACATTGAAATCAAAACACAAATATTCATAATATCACTACAAAAATACACAAAGCCCCCCCCCCCCCCCCAAAAAAGGGGGACATTTTAACCCACCCCTTTCCCCACTTCTTCTATTGTCAATTCAGTACACAGTCCTTTTACCCTATAAATACAAACTACAGGAAAACCTTGGACTGTTAGCATAATTCATTCCGGAAGGATGCTTGTAATCTAAAGCACTTGTATATCAAAGTGAATTTCCCCATAAGGAATAATGGAAACTCAGATGATTCGTTCCACAACCATTTATTCATAAGTCCTTCAGTTTATAGTCCATATAAAAAGATTATAGCAATGTGATAGGTTGTGTAACCATAAAATGTCCGTCCACAAATGGAAGCCTCCCCAAGGGGATTAGAAGCAAAATCCAGCAGGAGCTCCAGAGTATAAAAGAGAAGAGAGGCGCCTCTAAGTGTAGCAATATGTTGCTAAATGTTGTACCTTTATTAAATGTAACCATATTGCTACACTTAGAGGCTCCTCTCTTCTCTTTTATACTCAGTTGTAACATTACGCTACTTGTATATCAAGACATCGCTTGTATATCAAGACATCACTTGTATATCAAGACATCACTTGTATATCAAGTCAAGATTTATAAAAAAAAAAGCTTGTCTTGCAAAACGCTCTCAAATCAAGTTACTCTCAAACCAAGGTTTTACTGTATTTTCTTCCCTTACATCTTTTTTTCCCCCGCAAAAGTTTTTATTTGTTTTGAAACTTTTTTTTTTTTTAACTTGAAACATTTTTACACTATTTTATAAATAAAATACAGAAACAACATTTGAATACTGCAATAAAGCAAATAAAAAAAGTAGGAACTATAATGCCGCGTACACACGATCAGTCCATCCGTTGAGAACGGACCGATGGACCGTTTTCATCGGTTAACCGATGAAGCTGACTGATGGTCTGTCGCGCCTACACACCATCGATTAAAAAAACGATTGTGTCAGAACGCGGTGACGTAAAACACGACGACGTGCTGAAAAAAACGAAGTTCAATGCTTCCAAGAATGCGTCGACTTGATTCTGAGCATGCGTGGATTTTTAACCGATGGTTGTGCCTACTAACGATTGGTTTTGTTCTATCGGTTAGGAATTTAAAACAAGTTGGCTTTTTTTTAACCAATGGTTGAATAACCTATGGGGCCCACACACGATCGGTTTTGACCAATGAAAACGGTCCATCAGACCATTCTCATCGGTTTAACCGATCGTGTGTACGCGGCATAACAGTACAAAGTACAAAAAAGCGTACAGTCATGACTAGATCTAATATACATATAAACATCTTGGGGCAGATCCGCATAGAAATAAATCGGCGCAGCGTATGTGAGATACGCTACGCCGCTGAAACTTACTTTTTGCTGGTTCGAATCCCCAAAGAATTTCCGCCTATGTTACGGCGGCGTAGTGTATCTCAAGCGGCGTAACGGTGCGTATTTCAAATCGGCGAATAGGGGGCGTGTTTCATTTAAATGAAGCGCGTCCCCGCACCGAATGAACTGCGCATGCGCCGTCCCGAAATTTCCCGCCGTGCATTGCGCTAAATGATGTCGCTAGGACGTAATTTTTTTTAACTTACACGTGACTTACGTACATTCCGATTCACGGACGACTTACGCAAACAAAAATAAAAAATTCAAATTAAAAGCGTGAACGACGGCCATACTTAACATGGCAGGTCTAACTATATGCCGCAAAACACAAGCTTTAACTATACGCCGGAAAAAGCCGACTAGAGACGACGTAACAGAATGCGACGGCCGCACGTACATTCGTGGATCGTCGTAAATCGCTAATTTGCATACCCGACACGGAAAACGACGCAAACTCCAACCAGCGGTATTGCATCTAAGATCCGAAGGCGTACGAAGCCATACGCCTGTCGGATCTAACCCAGATGCCGTGGTATCTTGGTTTGAGGATTCAAACTAAAGATACGACGCGGGTAATTTCTTTGAGGATCTGCCCCTATATATGGCAAATGTAATGTAATATAACAACATGTAATGCAACGATGCAATACATTAAAATGTAATAAATAATAATGTAATAAAATGTAATGCGATAATGTAATAAATAACAATTTAATAAATAACAATGTAATAAATATATATTTTTTTAAATAATAATGTAATAAATACACATGTAATAAATACAAATATAATAAATTATAATGTAATAAATAATAATAAATAATATAACAACATGTAATGCAATAATAATGTAATAAATACAAATTTAATAAATTATAATGTAATAAATAATAATAAATAATATAACAACATGTAATGCAACGATGCAATACATTAAAATGTAATAAATAATAATGTAATAAAATGTAATGCAATAATGTAATAAATACAAATTTAATAAATATTAATGTAATAAATATATATTTTATAAATAATAATGTAATAAATACAAATGTAATAAAAAATAATGTAATAAACACAAATTTAATAAATGATAATATAATCCATAATAATGAGAAAGGAAAGCTAAACGTTTTTAAAGTTGCTCATCCCGGCATTTGGGCGGATTTACTAAAGATGGCTGTTCACGTTAAAAGTAGATATTCACTAAAGCTCGCCATACACTTGGAGAGTTTTGAAACCGGTTGTTTTAGAAAATTTGTTTGATATTTCTGATGGTTAGTGAAATCAAACCAACAATCATTTTGTATACATTTTGTATCTAATTAAAAAATATTATTTTTAATAATGTGGAATACCATATTTATCGTGGTATAGCACGCTCCCGCGTATAGCGCGCACCCCTAAAGTTGCCCCGAATTCCTGTGGAAAAAAGTTTTTTTGTACTTACAGTTTTGGTGTCTTGCGCGGCGTCCATCGGCGGCCTCGTCGGGTCCGGCGTCCGTCTGTGGCTTCGGGTGTCCTCTTCGTCGGGTCCGGCGTCCTTCTGCGGCGTCCTCCCCGCTCGTTTTGAATACTGAGCCGACATATACAGAGCGCAGTACACTCGTGTATTGTCGGGCAGGGTCGGCTACTCCCGCGCTGACGTCCTGTACGTCCAGGACATCAGCGCGAGAGGACCCGAGACTGCCCGACAATACACAAGTGTACTGCGCTCAGGATATGTCGGCGCAGTATTTAAACTCGGCGCGGGAAAGCGGGTTTTGGCGTATACCGCGCACCCACGATTTTGCCCTGATTTTCAGGGCAAAAAAGTGCGCGGTATACGCCGATAAATACGGTACTTTCTATGTAGAACATGAAAAGTCCCAGTATATTCCTGATATTGTCATGAGTATAAAGAGACATACAGAATACAGCCCACCTCCAGGAAAGGGAAAATTCCACCCTTGCACTGCTGGGGGGAAATTACCACTTTTACTTCTATGTTTCCATGTTCCAGCCGCACTGCTCTCCTCCTCAACCCAAAGCCTCAGCATCATTGCATACCATACAGGAACATTAACCCTGTATTGTACAATGAGGATGATGGAGTGCCACCAGTACCACAACTTTCACAGAAGCTGCAGGGGACCAGTCACAGAGATTGAGGGAATCAGGAAAAGTTCGGTACACAGAAAGTATATTTGTTCCAATTTACTATGTTTATTATGCCTCAGAGAAAGGAACTGGAGAATTCACACTCAGTCGCTTTCTATTTTTCAAAAGTGAGCTATCAGGGGTCTGTTTAGTCCCCTGATATTTCACCAAAGCCCCCCAACAAGACTGGTAAAAAATTTAAAAATAAATAAATTTGTAAAAAAATAAAATAAAACAACTACTGACATGGTCCACTGCCCTTCTAACACCGCCCACTGCCCTACTGACACCATCCATCCTATTCGGTTGCTAGAGGGGGGGGGGGTTTAAACCCCAGCTAGTGGTCGAAGACAGGGTTAAATGTGACTGTGTATTGCCGCTGCCAAAGCGCCCCCCCCCCCCACAGAAAATAATTCAGCGGACGCCCATGCGGATGTATACAGAATGGGGCAGATCCACAAAGATCTGCCCCGGCGCATCGTATCTGAGATACGCTTCGCCGCCGTACCATACCTGGCTTTGGTTCGAATCCTTAAAGATTTCGTGCCGTAAGTTACGGCGGCTTAGTGTATCTCAAGCGGCGTAACGGCGCGGAATTCAAATGCAGCGAGTAGGGGGCGTGTTTCATTTAAATGAAGCGCGTCCCCGCGCATGGACGTCATTGTTTAGACGTGGACGTAAATTACGTAAATCCCGATTCACGGACGACTTACGCAAACGGAAAAAAAAAATTCAAATTAAACGCGGGAACGACGGCCATACTTAACATGGCAAGTCTAACTATACGCCACAAAATAGCAGCTTTAACTATACGCCGAAAAAAGCCGACTAGAGACGACGTAAAAAAATGCGACGGCCGCTCGTACGTTCGTGGATCGTCGGAAATAGCTAATTTGCATACTCGACGCGGAAAACGACGTGAATGCCACCCAGCGGACGCCGAAGAATTGCATCTTAGATCCGAAGGCGTACGAGGACGTACGCCTGTCGGATCTAATTTGGATGCCGTCGTATCTTGGTTTGAGGATTCAAAACAAAGATACGACGCGGGAAATTTGAAAGTACGCCGGCGTATCAGTAGATACGCCGGCGTACTCTCTTTGTGGATCTGCCCCATTATTTTGGGGAGGAAGGACATAGTTTAGTGTCACTTTAAAGGGTCACTAAAGGAATTTTTTTTTTAGCTAAATAGCTTCCTTTACCTTGCTGCAGTCCTGGTTTCATGTCCTCATTGTTCGTTTTTGCATTCATGTTGCTGTAAATCCTCTCTGTTTTGGACACTTCCTGGTTGCCTGTTTCCTGATGACCACAGTACTGGGAGATTTCTCACGGTGGTCACTAATCAAGGAGGTGTGAGTAAAACTAAACTGGATTGGTGCTGAGGAGTTTTAGACAAAGTATCACTGCTCTCTATTGGCTGACTGCCCTCTAGTGGCTCTCTGTACATCAGAGAACCAGGAAACAACAGCAAAAACGAAACTACACTGCAGGCACATTATATGATTGTTTTTTTTATCTATTTTTAATCATTTTTAAAAGGAATCAGTTAACTATTATGTCTCTATGCCCTGTAAACAGTCATTTCAGCAAAAAAAAAAATTTCCTTTAGTGACCCTTTAAATCTGAATGTATATAATGAAGGTGTAGAGAAGAGATGGGGATGGCAGAGGCGTAACTCTACATTGCGGAGTGACAACATCCTCCGTCATGTGGTTGTAGAAGCATTACGTGTCTTCTGCGGCTCACGGGGGTGGATGGTGCCGGCGGCCAGCAGACATAAATCAGGGAGTTCTGATGGATGGCAAAGAGATGAAGTAAAGAATCACCAATGGACCTCTCTTCTCTGCCACATCCTCCCATGGCATCGACTTACATATACAACACGAAGGCTACAAGGTTATATAGGAATAGACGGACGGCGAGTTTACATTCCACGCTCCACGTGTTCCAAGTTTAGTCCAGAAGGGCCATTTATAGATGCAAACACATTCACGCTGATCCTATGTGATACAATGCGTTACAATGTAACATGTCCAGAGATATATATATATGGAAACACCTCTGGAACGGGAGATTCATTTTTACTACATCTGGCATAGAAAATATTTTTCTTCGAAGCCAATATGGCAGCACTGATGACCTCATTAAGGTATTTTGAGCAAACCGTATAACCGTGCTGGTATGGAATTATGATCCGCGTTTAACCGCTTCAATACCGGGCAACCTTCACCCCCTTCCTGCCCGATTTTCAGTGCTGTCACACTTTGAATGACGATTGCGTAGTCATGCAACACTGTACCCAAATAGTATGACATTTTTAGCATTTTTTTTCACGTAAATAGAGCTTTCTTTTGACGATATTTAACCGCTTCAGCCCCGGACCATTTTGTGTTCCCAGAACACAACAGGAGGGGGGGGGGCGGGAGGTGACGTCATGCCCGCAGTCTGCCCGAGACTGTGTGGCCAGAGGTGGGTGCAAATACCTGTCTTTAGACAGGTATCTGAACCCCCCTCCCCCCCTGAAAGGTGTCAAATGTGACACCGGGGGGGGGGGGAGGGTTTCCGATCAGCGGGAGTTCCACTTTAGGGTGGAGCTCCGCTTTAACTGACAATTGCGCGGTCGTGCGACGTGGCTCCCAAATAAAATTGACATCCTTTTTTTTCCACAAATACAGCTTTATTTTGGTGGTATTTGATCACCTCTATGATATTTTTTTTTTTTGAGCTATAAACAAAAAAAAAGCGGCAATTTAGATTTTTTTTTATACTTATTGCTATAATAAATATCCCCAAAAAATATATAAAAAACATTTTTTTTCCCACAGTTTAGGCCGATACGTATTCTTCTACATATTTTTGGTAATAAGCGTTTATTGATTGGTTTTGCGCAAAAGTTATGACGTCTACAAAATAGGGGATTTTTATAGGGACTGCGACATTATGGCGGACACATCGGATACTTTTGACACCATTTTGGGACCATTGTCATTTATACAGCGAACAGTGCTATAAAAATGCACCGATTACTGTAAAAATGACACTGGCGGTGAAGGGGTTAAGCACTAGGTGGCGCTGCAGGGTTTAAGTGTTCCCCCAGGAAGTGATTCTTACTGTTAGGGGGCGTGGCTACACGTGACACGTCACTGATGACCGTTCCCGATCACAGTCATCAGTGACATGGTCGTGTCCCGGAACCTATACTGTGCCATCCTGATCCCAGTGTTGTGCCCTCCTGACCCCCTCTATACTGTGCCCTCCTGATCCCAGTGTTGTGCCCTCCTGACCCCCTCTATACTGTGCCCTCCTGATCCCAGTGTTGTTCCCTCCTGACCCCCTCTATACTGTGCCCTCCTGATCCCAGTGTTGTGCCCTCCTGACCCCCTCTATACTGTGCCCTCCTGATCCCAGTGTTGTTCCCTCCTGACCCCCTCTATACTGTGCCCTCCTGATCCCAGTGTTGTGCCCTCCTGACCCCCTCTATACTGTGCTCTTCTGATCCCAGTGTTGTACCTCCTGACCCCCTCTATACTGTGCCCTCCTGATCCCAGTGTTGTTCCCTCCTGACCCCCTCTATACTGTGCCCTCCTGATCCCAGTGTTGTGCCCTTCTGACCCCCTCTATACTGTGCCCTTTGTGTTGACTAGTCTTTGATCTATCGAATGTTTTCCTTTTGTAAAATCGATTTTTTTTTTATGTCCTAATAAATACAACTATTTATACTTTATTTTATGAAAGTAGGTGTGTAAATTGGGGCAAGCTGGTAGGGGCCTCAGCGCATTACTTTGCCCAGGGGCCCATGATGCCATTAAAATGGCCCTGGGTGGAAGTGTCCGCTATTGAAGGGGTTAATTTACATCTACTTCAAAGAAACAATGAAAAATTATGACGTTCGCACTTTATCGGTCATATAAGTAGTGAGATTCTAAAAGATTCATAATATAAAAAAAATAAAAAAATTGGAGGAAAACACACCTGACCGAGTCACGTGGGTGTATAAAAAATGAATCCGTGATGAATAAATAAACCGCATTGTTGGCGGCGGTGAATTGCGGTCACGACTGGGATTCTGTCTATTAAATTTTATACGTTGTCAGTCATTCCAGGTTTTATGAGGCGCATTATTTCATGATGTCATGCTTGTCTTGCAGCCGCCATGCATTTCATCACAGACATCGCCAAACTTGGACTGATTCTTTGCGGCGTGTCCCTGTTCTCCGGATACGAAGGGAAGCCTGTGACGTGAGTACCGCCGTTTATACTTAAAGGGGAACTCTGCTAAGGCTGTTTGCATGTAAGCTTAGCGTGAATGATGAAGAATTTCAGAGACAGGACATCCCTTTCCTGGAACACACACCTAACATTTAGTCCACATGTATGTGGCCCCGGGTGTGGCCCCTCCTCTGACTCCTCAGCTTGCCAGTTGTTGGGACCAGCTCAGATACAATATGGCTCCCGCTGACTCTCATTGGTCCTAGCCGCTTGCCTACTTGGCACTTTTACCCCCTACCTGTCCAGGCCAATTTTCAGCTTTCAGCGCTGTGGCATGCGACACCGCACCCATATGACATTTTTATAATTTTTTTTAGACAGATAGATCTTTCTTTTGGTTGTATTTAATCACCACTGGCATTTTTATTTTTTGTTAAACAAATGAAAAAGACCAAAAATTTGGAAAAAAAACGACATTTTTCTTCATTTCTGTTAAAACCTTTAGCAAATGAGTAATTTTTCTCATTCACTGATCTGCGCTGATGAGGCTGCACTGATGAGGCTGCACTTATGGGCACTGATAGGCTGCACTAATGGCACTAATGAGGCTGCACTGATGGGCACGGATGAGGCTGCACTGATGGGCACTGATGAGGCTGCACTGATGGGCACTGATGAGGCTGCACTGATGGGCACTGATGAGGCTGCACTAATGAGGCTGCATTGATGGGCACAGATGAGCAGGGCCATCTTATCCAGTGGGCACACCTGGGCACAGCCCAGGGGCCCCAGGTGCCCATGGGGCCCCATCAGGGCCGATCCTAGGGCGGGTGCACTGTGCCCTGGTGCTGTAAGGTGCTGCAGAGAAGGGGCACCAAGCCACCAAAGCTGTGGCAGGCCACTTGACTGCACTGGATGCTAGAATCGCCGGCCGCCCGGCGCCTAACAACCAGTGACATCGGCAGCTGCCCCAACATTCGGAGCGCGCTGTGGCCGCCTCAGCATTCATAGCGCGCCGCCTCCGCGGCTGGAAAACCAGCTCGGCTCAGCCCACCTCTGCCATCTTCAGACTCAGACAGCGTAGCAAGCCGCAGGCCACCATCTTCATTGTTGGGGCCCCAATTTATTTATTTGCCCAGAGGCCCATGATGCTATTAAGATGGCACTGCAGATGAGGCTGCACTGATGGGCACTGAAGAGGCTGCACTGATGGGTACTGATGAGGTGGCATTGATGGGCACTGATAAGTTGTGCTGATGAGGCTGAACTGATAAGATGGCACTGATAAGCTTCACTGATATGCTGCACTGATGGACACTGATAGGCTGGATTGATGGGCACTGAAAAGGCTGCACTGATGAAACTGCACTGATGAGGCAGCACTAATGGTCACTGATGAGATGGCATTGATGGGCACTGATAAGGCTGCACTGATATGTTGCATTGATGGGCACTGATGAGTCTATAGATTGCATAGAAATGTAAATAATTCACCAAAAGAAATCCTTGTTTGTCCAGAAATATATATATATATATATATATATATATATATATATATATATATATATATATATATATATATATATATATATATACACAGTATATTATTTTATATATAAAATGTAATGAATACATAGATATATATATATTTAAAAACAATATGTATAGTTGATATATATATATATATATATATGCAAAATTAAAAAGAATAATGGCTTTATTTTATTTGTAAATAACTTTGCAATGCTTTGTACCAGAATTTTTTGTAGTTTAGTGCTATTAGAAAGGGGACACATAATAAAATGCAATTTATAATTTTTATCCATGTTAAGACATTTATTTTATAATACAATGGAGATTATAGTCGAAAAAAGTGCATATTTTTGTTCGTTTTTATGTCTATAGATTGCATAGAAATTAAGATAATTCACCAAAATAAATCCTAGTTTGTCCAAAAAAAATAAATAAATATATATATATATATATATATATATATATATATATATATATATATACAGTATATTATATTATATATAAAATGTAATGAATAAATATATTTATTCATTACATTTTATATATAATATAATATTCTGTATGTATATATATATATATATATATATATATATATATATATATTTCTGGACAAACTAGGATTTATTTTATTATTTTAATTTCTATGCAATCTATAGACATAAAGATTAACAAAAAACCTAAAATAAGCATTTTTTTTTCAACTATGATCTCCATTTTATTTTAAAATAAATGTCTTAACATGGATAAAAAGTATACATTTTATTTTATTATTTCTCCCATTTCTAATGGCACTAAACTACAAAAAAATTCCGGTACAAAGCATTGCAAAGTTATTTACAAATAAAATAAAGGCATTTTTTACTTTTTAATTTTGCATATGTATATGTGAACTATACATATTTTTTTTAAATATATCATTATAATTTTTTTTAACAAGAAATATATATATATTTCTTGTCATTATATATATATATATATATATATATATATATTTCTTGTCATTTTATATATATATATATATTTCTTGTCATTTTATATATATATATATATTTCTTGTCATTTTATATATATATATATATATATATATATATATATTTTTTTTTAAATATGTATAGTGGATATATAGTCTTCTTTTGCGGAGGGTGTCGGGGGTTTTCTGCAAGGGTGGTCCTTCATGTGATCTCGCCGACATCTGTAGAAAAATGATCAGACTACAAGTAAGAACTCGCAGGAAATGACCCCCAGACAGGTATGACATCCCCTGAGAGAATCAGACTAAGTGCAGCAGCAGACCTCCCGAAGCCCCATTCCTTAACCACACACAGCACAGTGCCTGTCTGACCCGCTCATTATATTTACAGCCCGGGGGGGGGGGGGGGGGAGATGCACCTTTCAGATCTCCATTCTTCTGATTTATTTAACAGGAGACAATCTGAGCTCCCTTGAAGTCTCACATATTTAACATTTTTATTGTTTAACACAGTAGGAGTGGGGGGGGGGGGCACAATTCCTCCCAATTACACCAACGATGGGGCACAATTCCTCCCACTAACACCAATAGGGCACAATTCCTTCCAATGACACCAATGATAGGACACAATTACTCCCACTGACACCAACAATGGGGCACAATTCCTCCCAATGACACCAAGGATGGGGCACAATTCCTCCCAACGACACCAACAATGGGGCCCAATGACACCAATGATAGGGCACAATTCCTCCCACTGACACCAATGGGGCACAATTCCTCTCACTGACACCAATGGGGCACAATTCCTTCCAATGACACCAACTATGGGGCACAATTTCTCCCAATGACACCAAAGATGGGGCACAATTCCTCCCAACAGCACCAACAATGGGGCCCAATGATACCAATGATAGGGCACATTTCCTCCCATTGACACCAACAATGGGGCACAATTCCTCCCAATGACACAAAGAATGTGGCACAATTCCTCCCAATGACACCAACAATGGGGCCCAATGACACCAACAATGGGGCACAATCCCTCCCTCCCTAATGACACTATTGATGGGACACTATTCCTCCCACACCAATAATGGGGCATTGTTTATTCCCACTGACATCAGGACCTTTTCCACTCCCAATGGCCACAGTCCCCCCCCCCCCCCCCCCCCCCCCCAAGTCTGAAGGACACTAAATTGGCCCTTCGTTTAGAAGGTTTGGAGACCCCTGCTGTACACCACCTATGTGCAGAAGGCCCCCAGGTTGCCAAATTGCATTTTACAGAAAAGCTCAGCACATTGACAAGCAAACAAACATTATTTTTAATAATGTTATATTACTATATGACTCGTGTCCCAATTATATATACGATATTTTTTCCTTTAACCACTTTAGGCCCGCCCACTGTATATATACGTCCACAGAATGGCACGGCTGGGCAGATGGACGTACCGGCACGTCCTGTACATCTACCCAGACGTGGGTCGCGGGCGCGCGCCCGCCCATGACCCGGTCTGAAGCTCCGTGACCGGGACCGTGGGACCCGCGGACCCAATCGCCGCTGGGGTCCCACGATCGGTCCCCGGAACTGAAGAACGGGGAGAGCCGCGTGTAAACACAGCTTCCCCGTGCTTCACTGTGGCGGCGTCATCGTTCGTGTCATCCCCTTTATAGGGAAACACAATCGATGACGTCACACCTACAGCCACACCCCCCTACAGTTGTAAACACACACTAGGTGAAACATAACCCCTTCAGCGCCCCCTTGTGGTTAACTCCCAAACTGCAACTGTCATTTCCACAATAAGGCCCCTTTCAGACGGACGGCTGTTTTGCCGCAGTTAAAAGCACTACAAATGTTTTGTGAAATTCAAGGCTCCAGGCACTGCGATTAGCTGCATTTGCACATTGCGATTACATGCGTTTACGTGCGTTTAACTGCGGCTGCGTTTAGCTGCGGTATTCATTTCCATAGCAACCATTTGTTTCTTTTTTTTTGTTTGGGTCCCTTGAATTCTAAAACGCTGCTATCCGCAGTTGAAAAAGACTGCGATTACCTGCGGTTATGTGCATATAGCTGCGCTACATCGCACCTGGACGCATTCAATTCTATTTTTTCTATTCGCACCAAACCGCATGTAACGTAATCGCACACAAACGCTGTGTGTGAATGGGGCCATAGGAAAACATTGTGTGCTTTTAGCTGCGGTAGAAAAATAGAAAATCCGCAGCTAAAAGCACCATTCTATCCGTCCGTCTGAAAGGGGCCTAAAGAATGCAATTTAAATGCATTTTTTTGCTGTGAAAATGACAATGGTCCCCAAAATGTGTCAAAATTGTCCGAAGTGTCCGCCATAATGTCGCAGTCACGAAAAAAATCGATGATCGCCGCCATTAGTAGTAAAAAAAAAAAAAAATTATAAAAATGCAATAAAACTATCCCCTATTTTGTAAACACTATAAATTTTGCGCAAACCAATCGATAAACGCTTATTGCGATTTTTTTTACCAAAAATAGGTAGAAGAATACGTATCGGCCTAAACTGAGGAAAAAAAATGTTTTTATATATTTTTGGGGGATATTTATTATAGCAAAAAGTAAAAAATATAGATTTTTTTTCAAAATTGTCACTCTATTTTTGTTTATAGCGCAAAAAATAAAAACGGCAGAGGTGATCAAATACCACCAAAAGAAAGCTCTATTTGTGGGGAAAAAAGGACGCTAATTTTCTTTGGGAGCCACGTCGCACGACCGCGCAATTGTCAGTTAGAGAGACGCAGTCCCGAAACGCAAAAAGGGGCCTGGTCCTTTACATGCATATTGGTCCGGGGGCTTAAGTGGTTAATTTGCAATATTATTTTTTTTTTTTACAAAAGTGGGGTTACCCTTTAAGCAAATTGCAATGGTTGATATATTTTTTTTTTTTAAATAGTAAGTAAATATTTAAATATAGTGACTCTTCAGTATATTCTGTTGTTACAGTTTATATCATTTCAATAAAAAAAGTTTACTGTATTTTTTTTTTTTTTTTACCGAGGGTAGTGAATGTTTTTGCGATTAGCGTCCCGCGTCCCCGGTTACATTTGAAGGAGATTCACCGCCGGAGTAAAAAAAGGGATTCCACTGAAAGTAGTAAATGAATCCTGATACCTCCTGGGGGGGGGGGGGGTTCAAATTCTATCCATTCTCCACAGTCCGCCATGAATGCCCCATTACATGCACCATTGAATTTATCAATTCTTTTTGTTCCACCCGTGTCTGGCCGTCGTGATGAGCAAAACAGACACATTCCTGGAAAATTAGGTGTATGACATGTGATAGGATCGGCTTCTGTGCCCTGCAAATTTGCAATCGTTGGGGATATCTGGTGTGTAGAGGGGTCAGAGTGCTGGGGAGATATCTGGGGTGTAGAGGGGTCAGAGTGCTGGGGGGATATCTGGGATGTAGAGGGGTCAGAGTTCTGGGGGGATATCTGGGGTGTAGAGGGGTCAGAGTGCTGGGGGGATATCTGGGGTGTAGAGGGGTCAGAGTGCTGGGGGATATCTGGTGTGTAGAGGGGTCAGAGTGCTGGGGGGATATCTGGTGTGTAGAGGGGTCAGAGTGCTGGGGAGATATCTGGGGTGTAGAGGGGTCAGAGTGCTGGGGGGATATCTGGGATGTAGAGGGGTCACAGTGCTGGGGGGATATCTGGGATGTAGAGGGGTCAGAGTGCTGGGGGGATATCTGGGGTGTAGAGGGGTCAGAGTGCTGGGGGATATCTGGTGTGTAGAGGGGTCAGAGTGCTGGGGAGATATCTGGGGTGTAGAGGGGTCAGAGTGCTGGGGGGATATCTGGGATGTAGAGGGGTCACAGTGCTGGGGGGATATCTGGGATGTAGAGGGGTCAGAGTGCTGGGGGGATATCTGGGGTGTAGAGGGGTCAGAGTGCTGGGGGATATCTGGTGTGTAGAGGGGTCAGAGTGCTGGGGGGATATCTCGGATGTAAAGGGGTCAGAGTGCTGGGGGGGATATCTGGGGTGTAGAGGGGACAGAGTGCTGGGGGGATATCTGGGGTGTAGATGGGTCAGAGTTCTGGGGGGATATCTGGGGTGTAGAGGGGTCAGAGTGCTGGGGAGATATCTGGGGTGTAGAGGGGTCAGAGTGCTGGGGAGATATCTGGGGTGTAGAGGGGTCAGAGTGCTGGGGGGATATCTGGGATGTAGAGGGGTCAGAGTGCTGGGGGGATATCTAGGGTGTAGATGAGTCAGAGTGCAGGGGGGATATCTGGGGTGTAGAGGGGTCAGAGTGCTGGGGGATATCTGGGGTGTAGAGGGGTCAGAGTGCTGGGGGATATCTGGGGTGTAGAGGGATCAGAGTGCTGGGGGATATATGGGATGTAGAGGGGTCAGAGTGCTGGGGGGGTATCTGGGATGTAGAGGGGTCAGAGTGCTGGGGGGATATCTGAGGTGTAGAGGGGTCAGAGTGCTGGGGGGATATCTGGGGTGTAGAGGGGTCAGAGTGCTGGGGGGATATGTGAGATGTAGAGGGGTCAGAGTGCTGGGGGGATATCTGGGGTGTAGAGGGGTCAGAGTGCTGGGGGGATATCTAGAGTGTAGACAGCCCTGGGTGTAAGGTCACCTTTTATATTTTTCACAAAAAATGTAGTATTATATGGTGTTTGTGTGCACTAAAATTCACTAAAAATTCACTAAAATGACGAGTGGTTAATAACACCTCCCCCGTGTGTTTTTATCCAGGAGGCGAGCCATCAGCGAGATGCAGCTGATGCACAATTACGGAGATTTCCGGCACACCCTCCAGCGCCAGGAGTGGCTCCAGACGAAGATCCAGAACCTGCACCCCGCGTCGGTCAGCACCCCGCAGGAGTCCACCCCCAAAGTGGCCGAAACCAGGCCGCAGAAACCTCACAAGAAAGAGGGCAAGTCGGTGGAGAACAGGATCCGGCACGGCTCCCACCAGAACCCGCGGACCGCGGGGAAAAAGGGGCACAGGCACAGCGCCAAACCCAACGTGGACAGCGTGTTCAAGCCAGATTTCCAGTGACCGAGCGATCGCTTAGAGGGGGTCTCCAAACTATGATCCCCCCCCCCAGTTGTTCAGGAACTACAATTCCCATCATACCTAAGTCATGTCGGTGAATGTCAGAGTCTTGCAATGCCTCATGGGACGTGTAGTCCCGCAACAGCTGGTGGATTGTAGTTTAGAGAACCTTTAGACGATCGGCAACATATAATGCTTCTGTGAGCCGACTCTGAGCTCTGTGTCCTCATGCAGACTCAGTATACGCTGTAGATGTATATAGAGGTAGATAGCTCATCAGAAGACATATATTCAAAAACAGCAATGATACAATATGCTGCCACATGAATCGTAGATAGCAGAGACCAAATGTACCATGAAATCTGATACAATGTTTCCTCCGGAAATCGGGATCAGGAAGTGATCTGTGATGTCACAATGGGGGGGCTTTAAAGGGTCTGTATCGGTTAATGATTTCTATTAATTTAAAGCCAACATTATCATCTTTGGCCACTAGATGGCACTAAGTATTATAGGAATTTCTTATAATACCTAGTGCCATCTAGTGGCCAAATGTTGTATTTGCCATTAAATCAATGAAAATCAATCAATCAGTGCAGGAAATAGCCTGATAACCAAAGGCGTTGCTAGGGGGGTGCGGGGGGTGCACCCCGCTAGAGGGGTGACACCATCCTGTTTTTTTTTTGGTTTTTTTTAGCTGACATGCCCAGCCTGCCCTGTGCAATCCCAGCCTTCCCTGTAACACCCCAGCCTGCTCTGTGCCACCCCAGCCTGCCCTGTATCACCCAGCCTGCCCTGTACCACCCCAGCCTGCCCTGTACTACCCCAAACAGCCCTATACCACCCCAGCCTGCCCTGTACCCCCCCCCCAGCCTGCCCTGTACCACCCCAGCCTGCCCTGTACCACCCCAGCCTGCCCTTTACCACCCAGCCTGTCCTGTGCCACCACAGCCTGCTCTGTACCACCCCAGCCTGCCCTGTACCACCCCAAACTTTCCCATGCCACCCTAACTTGCCCTGTGCCACCCTAACTTGCCCTGTACCACCCCAATCTGCCCTATGCCACCATAACTTTCCCTATACCACCCCAACCTGCCCAACGCCACCCTAACTTGCCCTGTACCACCCCAGCCTTTCCCATGCCATCCCAACTTGCCCTATGCCATCCTAACTTGCATTATACCACCCCAACCTGCCCTGTACCACCCTAACTTGCCCTATACCACCCCAACCTGCCCTATGCAACCCTAACTTGCCCTATACCACCCCAAACTACCCTATATCACCCCAAAATGCCCTTTACCACCTTAACCTGTCCTATACCACCCCACTACACCAACCTGCCACTATACCACTCTATACTACCCTAACCTGCCACTATACTGCCCTATACTATCATTTACAGGGGCTGGTTTGGGGTGCGCCCCATGCCAGTGCGCTGCCTGCTTGGTGCTGGGCAGCCTACACAGAGGGGGGGTGACACCATGTTTTACCGCACCGGGTGACACCAACCCTAGTGACGCCACTGCTGATAACATTCACTTTCACCAAGTGAATTGCTATGCAATTTTTTTTTAAATACAACTGTTACTGTTGAGCAATACAAACTGGACAGGGGTTCTAATCAGTGGCGGCTCCATGCGGGAGGTGGATGGCGGCGATCAGTGCCCCCCGCGCAAGCGATCAGTGGTCTTACCTTAGGAGGCCGATGCTGCTCCTCGCTCCAGCTGGCCAAGGGAAGAGCCGGGGTTGTTGCTTCTCCTCCCGGTCAAACAAACGTTGCTTCTTCTCCTGGCTAAACAGGAAGAGGGTCCTGAGACCCAATTGGTCGGGAGTTCTAAAACTCCCTGGTCAATCGGGTTTAAGGACCCGCTTCTTGATTGGCCGGGAGGAGAAGTAGGAAGAAAATAGTAAATATTCATTTGCTTTTATCCCACAACTGGGTGGGCTCGGGGCACATTGCTCTGTGCCCCGAGCCAACCCTTTTTTTTAGCCAATTAGAACCTCAGGGACTAATCACATGCTTCAAAAAATAAAAAACCCCATTGAAATCCATGCGTCCGGCGCCCTGCATGTAGATTAGGGGCCGGGCGCATGAATTAGGGGGCGGCGCCCTTGCACCCATGATGGACGGGCCACCACTGGTTCTAATCCTTTTTTCCTTCTCCACTTTGCCCCCCAAAAAACAGTTTGGCTTTACATGCCCTTTAAAGAATTGCGCACCCCTTCCTGGCTTAACAGATCCCCCCTCCCCCCCTCAGAGTTGCAAACTTACCGAGATCCGATGCTCGCAGCCTCTAGGGATTGTTTACATCTCGCTGTAAACGTCTCCATCTGCTGCCCGCGATGCCGCATTAAGCCCCATAGACGTTGGAGGTAGACAACCCCCGTTAGAAATCTGTCCGTCCCTCCTCACTCCTGTCCATTCACAGAACGCTTTGTATTCTGTGAATGGGCTGGAGGGAAATCTCTACAATAGCAACACAGGCCACAATAAAAAACCCAACTGGGGTTCTAACCCTCTCCTTACTTCATCCAAAACTGAAAGATTTTTTTTTTTATTAAAGTTGGACCTTAAATATTCTTAAAGTGAAACTCTTTTTATTAAGTAGGATTTCATAAATGAATCCTTATCAATCTCAGTCACATTCCAGCCTTATTTAACAAAAATATCAGCAAAAATGTGTGATCCACAGCAACCAACCAGAAATCATTTTCAAGGTTTGACAATTTTCAACAATTTTCAACACTGGGCCAGATTCAAGAAGCAATTGCGCCTGTGTAACCATAGGTTACACAGCGCAATTGCTTACTTGCTCCGGCGTAGAGAATGCTCCTGATTCAGGCTCTTATGCCACACAGATTTTAGGCTGCATTCTTGCGTTTGCCGCTAGGTGGCGCTCCCATTGTGATCTGTGTATAGTATGCAAATTGCATACTAACACCGATTCACAACCTTGCGCGAGCCCTGCGTACGCAAATTACGTAGTTTGCGTACGTCGGGTTTCGCGTAAGGTTACACATACTAATAGCAGGCGCAGCCAATGCTATAGGATACCCACGTTCCCGCGTTGCGATATTTAAAATCTAGGTAGTTTGCGTAAGTGAATCGTGAATGGCGCTGGACGCCATTCACGTTAACTTTGAAGCAAATGACATCCTTGCGACGTCATTTGCCGCAATGCACGTCGGGAAAGTTTCCCGACGGAGCATGCGGTCTACGCTCGGCGCGGGAGCGCGCCTAATTTAAATGATTCCTGCCCCCGGCGGGATCATTTACATTGTGCGCGCTTACGCCGGGCAATTTTGCCGGCGCGCCCTCGCAATTTACAGAGCTACTGCTCCGTGAATCGAGGGCAGCGCAAAATATTTGCGGGGGCGCAGGGCAAAATCGTTGCCCTGTGCCTCCGCAAATAAAGCGCGAATGTACCTGAATCTGGGCCAATGTCTGAAATTGTGCTTCTATTAGTACCTCACCGCTGGTCTTTGTGCTGCCTTACCCTATTAAGGCCACTAGATGGTGCTGAGGAGCATACGTACAGTAGTGTTTCCTAGGACAGACAGAGCCATCTAGTGGCCATAATGCGTTATGGACATTAGATGGCACTGACTGTAATAAAAAATATGTATGCTCCTCAGCACCATCTAGTGGCCATAATGCAGTATTTTCCACATTCACACAATTGAATTGCAGATGATATAGCCTGAGAACATTCGATTTTGGCCCATTTGCATTGAATAAATTGCACATGCAGTTTGATGGGTGCAATTAAAAAAAAAAAAGGTACAACCCTCGGAGTTGATGGAAGGTCAATTTTTAACAAGGAAGTGCAAAAAAGAGCAATGGTGTGCAGTCAGATGTGACAACCACATTTCAGCAGAACAATGAAAATTGGTTAGTGCAAGTTTTTGTGCTTTTTCCGTTGTCTGCCCTCCGAAATAAAACTAGCCAAGTAAAAAAAAGAAAAAAAAATACATTGTGCCTTATACAACAGCATCCCTATTAAGAATGGGTGTTTCTTCCCCTCATCCACCAATCAGAAGCCTGTCCTGGAAAATACAAGCTAGGATTCAAAAGCCTGAATATGGTTGGTGGTTGTTGGGAAACTAAAGACACCCCCTTAGTAATGATATTTTGATACTTAATGTGTGACGATCATCAGTTGGGGTCATTTTATGGTGAGCCATTTTGTTTCCAGGTTTCCATCTTACTGAACTCTGGGGAAGGAAAACCTTTACCCATGCTGAGGGCCTCCCTTCCCCACTGCTTGTTCTGGTTCTGCATAGAGCAGGGGTCTCCAAACTTTCTAAACAAAGGGCCGGTTTATTGTTCTTCGGACTTTAGGGGGCCGGATTGTGGGAGTGGAAAATTTCCTGGCATCTGTTGGGGGTAAACCAATGCTGTATCCTGGCCTAGGCCAACAAGGCCCAGGCCTAGGGCAGCACTGTAGAAAATTAGTTTAGCGACCAGGGATGGGCTGGCCATTGGGACTACAGGGAGTTTCCCGGTGGGCCGATGGCTCAGTGGGTCGGCTTCAGTGACAGCGGACTGCCGCCCCCCCTCCGATCCTCTGTCTCTCCCTCCCTGCAGTGCTCACCTGGGGGGAACAGAGAAGCAGGGGAGGACCAGAGGAGCATGGGTGAGGGGACAGACAGCTGACTCAACAGCTATGGTCTGGGAGTTTCTCACTTCTGCCTAATCTTGTCCCATAAGGGGGGGGGGGGCAACCAAACTGATTCTTTCCCCCTGGGTAAAATAATGTCTAGCTTCTCCACTGGTACTGCCTATAAGAGTACCAGTACCAGCCGTTCTACTCTAATAAAGTAGAATGGCTAGTGGCTAGTGAAGGGGGAGAGGGGTGCGGGAGTTGTCCGGCCGCCGTTAGAGAGACCTGTCAAAGTGGGCCAGTCTGGATGAAGTCCAGGGCCAAATTTTCGTCCCAGTCCAGCCCTGGCTGCGACTGGTCAGACAGCGAAGGGCAAGAGGCGTCAGGAGGTGGTCGTGAGAAGAGGAGGAACCCCGAAGGAGCGAAGAATAAAGTAAGTACACCCCCCTAATCCTCATCCCCTGTACTGAACAAGCAGTGGGGAAGAGGGGCCCTCTGTAAGGGTAAACGTTTCCCCTTCCCCCGGAGTTCCGCTTTCACAGTTTTTCTCACTTTTCATTTCTGTTACATTGTAAAGCACTTTAATTGTATTTATTTTTTTGTATTCTGTAAATGGCTGAGCATAACTTATTGTTTTATATTGTTTTATAATTAAAATAGATATTTGTAAGAAGAATTTGTTATTAAACATAAATATCCTCTGACTACCGCGGACGTCCTGTTTATTCATGTTTATGGCAACACATTCGTAGAGCGGCTGCCCTGCCACTACGCAACTGGTTAACAACCGATCGAGGACTCATCAGCCGTCAGCGGGCTTCCCTGCTGAGAGCTAAGATGTAGACGAAAATTCTGAGAAAACAACTGCGTGGGGTCACCTCCCCCCACCCAATCCATATCTACCAAGCCCTTTGGGTCTGGTATTGATTTTAATGGGAACCCATGGCAAAAACTAAATAAAAAAGGGCGTGGGGTCCCCCCCCCAAAAAAAAATCTGTATGAGACCCTTTTCTGAGCATGCAGCCCAAAGGCCTGGAAAGGGGGGGGGCCCCACCCCAAAACACCTTGTCTCCATGTTGATGGGGACAAGGGCCTCTTCCCTACAACCCCTGCCGGTGGTTGTGAGGGGTCTGCAGGCAGGGGGCTTTAACAAAGGGGCCTTCCTGTAACCGTCATATGACAGCATCCCAGAACTAGAGGATCCTCCTGTAACCGTCATATGACAGCGTCCAAGAACTAGATAACCACGCTGTAACCGTTATATGACAGCATCCCAGAACCAGATAACCGCGCTGCAACCGTTATATGACAGCATCCCAGAACTAGATAACCGCACTGTAACCGTTATATGACAGCATCCCCGAACTAGATAACCACGCTGTAACCGTCATATGACAGCGTCCCAGAACCAGATAACCGCGCTGTAACGTTATATGACAGCATCCCAGAACTAGATAACCGCGCTGTAACCGTCATATGACAGCATTCCAGAACTAGATAACCGCACTGTAACCGTCATATGACAGCGTCCCAGAACTAGATGACCTTCCTGTAACCATCATATGACGGCATCCCAGAACTAGATAGCCGTGCTGTAACCGTCATATGACAGCATCCCAGAACTAGATAACCTTCCTGCAACCGTCATATGACAGCATCCCAGAACTAGATAACCGCGCTGTAGCCGTCATTTGGCTATAGTGCGGTGAACAAGTGGTTAAAGTGGAGTTCCACCCAACAAGGGGGCCTTCCTGTTACCGTCATATGACAGCATCCCAGAACTAGATGACCTTCCTGTAACTGTCATATGACAGCGTCCCAGAACTAGATAACTGCGCTGTAACCGTTATATGACAGCATCCCAGAACTAGATAACTGCGCTGTAACCGTTATATGACAGCATCCCAGAACTAGATAACCGCGCTGTAACCGTTATATGACAGCATCCCAGAACTAGATGACCTTTCTGTAACCGTTATATGACGGCATCCCAAAACTAGATAGCCGCGCTGTAACCGTCATATGACAGCATTCCAGAACTAGATAACTGCGCTGTAACCGTTATATGACAGCATCCCAGAACTAGATAACTGCGCTGTAACCGTTATATGACAGCGTCCCAGAACTAGATAACCGCGCTGTAACCGTTATATGACAGCATTCTGGAACTAGATAACCGCACTGTAACCGTTATATGACAGCGTCCCAGAACTAGATAACTGCGCTGTAACCATCATATGACAGCATTCCAGAACTAGATGACCTTCCTGTAACCGTCATATGACAGCGTCCCAGAACCAGATAACCGCGCTGTAACCGTCATATGACAGCATCCCAGAACTAGATAACCACGCTGTAACCGTCATATGAAATTGTCCCAGAACTAGATAACCACGCTGTAACCGTTATATGACAGCGTTCCAGAACTAGATGACCGCGCTGTAACCGTTATATGACGTTATAGGTCCCAGAAGACAGCAGGGACCATTTGGATAGCGCAGCGCGACTTGCGCAAGTGCAGTCGGGAGCCAGGAAGTGCTAGTATGCAGTGCTTACTAGCACATTATGGCAGTGCTTGCAGGGATTTTTTTTTTTTAAATGCCGTGGTTTTGTATATCATAACTGGAGGATACAAAGCGTGCCAACATGGCTGCATCACCGGACGGTAAAAATAGCTGCTGACACCAATCACTAAAAATAGTACCCCAGGCCGGGGCCACGTGTGCCGTGTTGTGTAATAAACACGCTGCTGACCGATGTTATATAAGTTGTAGGACGATCACTCCCTCTACTGTCCCCCATCACTTGGAAATACAGCTTAAAATAATATATATATAAAAAGATACGAAATTGAGACAAAGAGATACAATTTAAAAGAATGTTTAGCCCCCCCCCCCCCTCCTGCATTGAGATATCTATTAAACCCAAAACCACAAATGTAATATATCACCGGCGCCGTTTACCAATCATTAGATGTGGGGGCTTCATTTGTTTTCTTTTTTTTTCTGCTTTTTTTCCCCCTATGTTTTCACCTTGTGATCTGGCCACTAACACACCTCCTGTATTATTAGAGCGCCCCCCCCCCCCCACACTCTGGGTGAAAGAGAACAGGGGGCACAGCAGGCAGCAGCAGCATTGTCAGTCTGGGGGAGGGGAGTGTTCGATGGATTAGTAGCAGATTTAAATACACTAACTAATTAAAGCCAAACTCCACCTCACCCTTTGTAATCAGTTACAGCAGTTATAATGCTTTTGGGATAAAGGTTTTCCAAAAATAAATAACCCCCTTAACTGCTTAACGTCGCACACACATATACGTCGACACAATGGCGTGGGCAGGCAAATGGGCGTCCCAATAAATTTGCGGCCCAGCCGATGGGCCCATTATGAGGGGTTCCCACCATCCCTGTGCTGAGTCCCCAGGTCTGTACACCCGCTGTGCCCATTATGAGAGGTTCCCACCATCCCTGTGCTGAGTTCCCAGGTCTGTACACCCGCTGTGCCCATTATGAGGGGTTCCCACCACCCCTGTGCTGAGTTCTCAGGTCTGTACACCTGCTGTGCCCATTATGAGGGGTTCCCACCATCCCTGTGCTGGGTTCTCGGGTCTGGTCACCCGCTGGGCCCATTATGAGGGGTTCCACCATCCCTGTGCTGAGTTCCCGGGTCTGTACACCCGATGTGCCCATTATGAGGGGTTCCACCATCCCTGTGCTGAGTTTTCAGGTCTGTACACCTACTGTACCCATTATGAGGGGTTCCCACCATCCCTGTGCTGAGTTCCCGGGTCTGTACACCCGCTGTGCCCATTATGAGGGGTTCCCACCATCCCTGTGCTGAGTTCCCGGGTCTGTACACCCGCTGTGCCCATTATGAGGGGTTCCCACCATCCCTGTGCTGGGTTCTCGGGTCTGGTCACCCGCTGGGCCCATTATGAGGAGTTGCCACCATCCCTGTGCTGAGTTCCTGGGTCTGTACACCTGCTGTGCCCATTATGAGGGGTTCCCACCATCCCTGTGCTGAGTTCCCGGGTCTGTACACCCGCTGTGCCCATCATGAGGGGTTCCACCATCCCTGTGCTGGGTTCTCGGGTCTGGTCACCCGCTGGGCCCATTATGAGGGGTTCCCACCATCCCTGTGCTGAGTTCCCGGGTCTGTACACCTCCTGTGCCCATTATGAGGGGTTCCCACCATCCCTGTGCTGAGTTCCCGGGTCTGTACGCCTGCTGTGCCCATTATGAGGGGTCCCCACCATCCCTGTGCTGAGTTCCCGGGTCTGTACACCTACTGTGCCCATTATGAGGGGTTCCCACCATCCCTGTGCTGGGTTCTCGGGTCTGGTCACCCGCTGGGCCCATTATGAGGAGTTGCCACCATCCCTGTGCTGAGTTCCTGGGTCTGTACACCTGCTGTGCCCATTATGAGGGGTTCCCACCATCCCTGTGCTGAGTTCCCGGGTCTGTACACCCGCTGTGCCCATCATGAGGGGTTCCCACCATCCCTGTGCTGAGTTCCCGGGTCTGTACACCCGCTGTGCCCATTATGAGGGGTTCCCACCATCCCTGTGCTGGGTTCTCGGGTCTGGTCACCCGCTGGGCCCATTATGAGGAGTTGCCACCATCCCTGTGCTGAGTTCCTGGGTCTGTACACCTGCTGTGCCCATTATGAGGGGTTCCCACCATCCCTGTGCTGAGTTCCCGGGTCTGTACACCTCCTGTGCCCATTATGAGGGGTTCCCACCATCCCTGTGCTGGGTTCTCGGGTCTGTACACCCGCTGGGCCCATTATGAGGGGTTCCCACCATCCCTGTGCTGAGTCCGAGGTCTGTACGCCTGCTGTGCCCATTATGAGGGGTTCCACCATCCCTGTGCTGAGTCCCGAGGTCTGTACACCTACTGTGCCCATTATGAGGGGTTCCCACCATCCCTATGCTGGGTTCTCGGGTCTGGTCACCCGCTGTGCCCATTATGAGGGGTTCCCACCATACCTGCTGGCTTTTCTTCTTTACAGATCATTAATGAGAATGTTACAGGTGGAGCGGGACACATAAAGTTGGGCAGGAAGTGGACCCATCACTCTCAGGTGGACAGGTAGAATTATGGAGAAGCTGTCACCATTGGACAATCCAAGGCTTATAAGAATAGAGGGGCGGACTCAGGACTCCAGGCTCCACCTCTAACAAATGTATCACTTTTGGGTGAACTGGACCTATAAGAGAGAAAAGCTTTGAGTAAAAAGGAAATGATCTACAAAGATGTTACAATGAAACCATCCTCAATCATAAGCAGTAACTGTCCACCAGGGGGCAGCAGCACACACACAACAGATTTCAGAGCTGAGGGCCCCAATTATAAGAAGAGGTGATTGGTGAGAATTGGGAGATTTTCCTTCACCAACATTTTGGGATCATAATAGTGAAAAGTAAAGGACAGGAAGTGTGGTATTCACAGCAATATCAGGTGAAAATACAGGGGAAAAGGTCTTAGAAAAAAAAGAAAATGAAGGCAGCCAACAAATCTAAGGACTGGTAGAATGCCATATATTACATTTTATTTTTCTGGATTAAAGCGGCATTAAACCCAAAACCTGAAATCCAATATTTTGCAGCTTACCAATCATTAGATGTGGCGCTTGCATTATTATTATTTTTTTTGTCATCAATTGCAGCCACTGTGCCCATCAAACGCAGCCACTGTGCTCATCAATTGCAGCCACTGTGCCCATCAATTGCCGCCACTGTGCCCATCAAGAGCCGCCACTGTGCCCATCAAACGCAGCCACTGTGCCCATCAATTGTCGCCACTGTGCCCATCAATTGCAGCCACTGTGCCCATCAATTGCCGCCACTGTGCCCATCAATTGCCGCCACTGTGCCCATCAATTGCCGCCACTGTGCCCATCAATTGCAGCCACTGTGCCATCAAACGCAGCTACTGTGCCATCAAACGCAGCTACTGTGCCATCAACCACAGCCACTGTGCCATCAAATGCAGCTACTGTGCCATCAAATGCAGCCACTGTGCCATCTAACACAGCCACTGTGCCATCAAACGCAGCTACTGTGCCATCAACCACAGCCACTGTGCCATCAAATGCAGCTACTGTGCCATCAAATGCAGCCACTGTGCCATCTAACACAGCCACTGTGCCATCAAATGCAGCTACTGTGCCATCAAAAGCAAACCGAGGCAGGATTTAAAAAAAAAAATGCTCATATTGCGAAAAACGCTCGGTAACCGCGCTACTCGCAATCCGAGGTTTCGCTGTATAATGAATGTTTGTTGCTTTTGGATTTAATACTGCTTTAACATTGTTGACATGCAGCACACATAACACACGGCAAAGCTGGAAATGAGTGTGTAACTGTTATAGGGGCATTAGATTGTAAGCTCTAAGGTCTAAAGCAGGGGTAGGCAACCTGGAGCCCTCCAGCTGTTGCAGAACTACAAGTCCCATCATGCCTCTTGGAGTAATTGTAGCTGCCGGCCTCATGGGAAATGTATTTCCACAGCAGCTGGAGGCAGGGCCGCCATCAGGAATTATGGGGCCCCTTACACAGCTTCAGGCATGGGCCCCCTGGAGCAGAGAACGGGGGGGGGGGGGGGTGCTGCCGCCTGAAGTGGGGGGGGGGGGCTGCCACGAATTGAGAAAGCGGGGGGGGGCCCTTTACAAAAAAAAGAAGAAATAAAGAAAAATATATATAAAAAAGGGGTGTAGCCATCCGGGCCCCTGGGGACCTCTGGGCCCTTTAATAAAAGAAAAAAAAAAGAAATAAATATATAAACAAAAATAAACATTTATAAAAAAATAAAAAAGGGTGTTTGCCACATGGGGCCCTGGGGACCTCTGAGCCCTTTAAAAAAAAAAAAAAAAAAAAAAAATATATATATATAAAAAAAGAAACAAAACAATAGCAACAATTTAAAAAATAAAATCCACAATATCTTTTACTCTTTGCTATAATAAATATATAAAAAAAAAAACATTTCCTCAGTTTAGGCCGATACGTATTCTTCTACATATTTTTGGTAAAAAAAATCGCAATAAACGTTTATAGATTGGTTTGCGCAAAAGTTATAGCGTTTACAAAATAGTGGATAGTTTTATGCCATTTTTATAATAATTTTTTTTTTTTACTAGTAATGGCGGCGATCTGCGATTTTTATCGTGACTGCGACATTATGGCGGACACATTTGACACATTTTTGACACATTCCCTGTATAATAATATTACAATATTATATTGTTTTCATAACTATTATAAAAAAAAAGTTGTAATATTATATTTGATTAATTCTTCTTATGAGAATATTATATTGGTTACATATTCTGTATAATAAATATTACATTGGTTTCATAACTATTATTGTATACTAATATTATGTTGGTTCCATCTTCTTTTTTTAATCATTTTATTTTGGTAACACTCCTATTAAAATAATATTATATTGGTCATGCCACTATTATAATAATAATAATAATAATAATAATAATAATAATAATAATAATAATAATAAATTGGCTACATTTCTATAATAATAATATTATATTGGTTCCATCTTCTTTTTTTAATCATTTTATATTGATAACACTCCTATTAAAATAATATTATATTGGTCATGTCACTATAATAATAATAATAATAATAATAATAATAATAATAATAATAATAAATTGACTACATTTCTATAATAATAATATTATATTGGTCATGTCACTATAATAATAATAATAATAATAATAATAATAATAAATTGGCTACATTCCTATGATAATAATATTATATTGGTCATGTCACTATTATAATAATAATAATAATAATAATAATAATAATAATAATAATAATAATAATAATAATTATAATAATAATAATAATAATAATAAATTGGCTACATTTCTATAATAATAATAATATTATATTGGTCATGTCACTATAATAATAATAATAATAATAATAATAATAATAAATTGACTACATTTCTATAATAATAATATTATATTGGTCATGTCACTATAATAATAATAATAATAATAATAATAATAATAATAATAATAAATTGGCTACATTCCTATAATAATAATATTATATTGGTCATGTCACTATTATAATAATAATAATAATAATAATAATAATAATAATAAATTGGCTACATTTCTATAATAATAATATTATATTGGTCACATCCTCACGTTAACCTCTTCATGACCAAGGACGTCCCTGGGACGTCCTGGACTTTGTGCGGTGATATCTGAATGATGGGGGCAGCTACAGGCATCATTCAGATATCGCCGTCTTCAGCCGCCGATTCTGTGCACTATAAGAAAGATCAAAGCGGCGATCCCACTGCTTGATCGTTCTTATAGGCAGCGGGAGGGGACGCCATCGGGGGCCCGGAGAGCGAATCGGTCGGCGCTGCTGGAAAGCATAGAGATGACTGGTGACCAGATGGTCACCAGTCATCTCTATGACCGTCGGAGGCCCGGGCGCGACGTTATGATGTCACGCCCGGTACCCGGAAGTAAACAAAGCCGCAATTGCGGCTGTCAGCATGTGATCGGTGATTTTTTTTTCACCGATTTCATGCTTGTAAGCCTGGAGGAGAGATGTGGGGGAGGGGGAGGTCTTATTGACCCCGCATCTCTCCATAAAGAGGACCTGTCACAGTGATTCCTATTACAAGGGATGTTTACATTCCTTGTAATAGGAATACAAGTAATAAAAATAAAAAAATAAATGTAAAAAAAAGTGTAAAAATAAAAAGAATTAAGTAAAATAAAAATAAAATTAAATGTTTTTTTTTTTCAAAATGCCCCTGTCCCGTTATCTCGCGAGCAGAAGCGAACACGCATGCAGGTCCCGCCCACATATGTAAACGCCGTTCAAACCCCACATGTGAGGTATCATCGCGTGCGTTAGAGCGTGTGCAACAATTCTAGCACTAGACCTCCTCTAAAACTCGAAAATAGTAACCTGTAAAAAATGTTAAAGCGTCACCTATGGAGATTTTTAAGTACCGAAGTTTGGCGCCATTCCATGGGTGTGCGCAATTTTAAAGCGTGACATATTAGGTATCTATTTACTCGGCGTAACATCGTCTTTCACATTATACAAAAAAAATGTGCTAACTTTACAGTTTTGTTATTTTTTAATTCATGAAACCATTTTTTTCCCCCCAAAAAAAGGCGTTTGAAAAATGATTGCGCAAATACCGTGCGAGAAAAAAAAGTTGCAATGACCGCCATTTTATTCCCTAGGGTGTCTGCTAAAAAAAAATATATATAATGTTTGGGGGGTTCTGATTAATTTTCTAGCACAAAAATTGAGATTTTTACATGAAGGAGAGAAGTGCCAAAATTAGCCCGGTGGTAAAGTGGATAATATATATATAGTTTTTATAACATTCTGTATTATAATGATGTCATATCGGTTACACCCTCTGTGTAATGACGTCATGTATGTGGGCCCAGGGCGGACACACGTGACTCGGCGGCCGAACGCAACAATAGCTGTCAGTGACACGGGTGACGTTTCCTCGGCGATCCAATCAGACCTCGCGAGATCTCGTACTTCACCCAGGCAACCACGGCGAGATCTCGCGGGACTTCCTCTCCTCACCTCCGGGGGCTCCGCACTTCTCGCGAGACTTGTCTCTCCACACAGGGACTGGGCGGTTCTCGCGAGGTTTGGTCATATGAGGTTCGGGCCGGAGCTGTGCGGGTCTATCGGTGGAAGCGGAGAGTGAGAAGGAGCGGGGAGGAGGCGGCAGGTGAGGACTGAGGAGGGGAGAGAGAGAGAGAGCGGACACTGGAGGCTGAGAGAGAAAGAATGGAATGTGTGACAGATGATGGGAAAGGGGTGTGTGAGGGGGGGGGCAGGAATATGTGAGGGGTGACAGGAGGGGGGGGCAGGAATATGTGAGGGGTGTGTGAGGGGGGGGCAGGAATATGTGAGGGGTGACAGGGGGAGGGGGGGCAGGAATATGTGAGGGGTGACAGGAGGGTGGGGGGACAGAAATATGTGAGGGGTGACAGGAGGAGGGGGGCAGGGATATGTGAGGGGTGACAGGAGGAGGGGGGACAGGAATATGTGAGGGGGGGACAGGAGGGGGGGCAGGAATATGTGAGGGGTGACAGGAGAGGGGGGGCAGGAATATGTGAGGGGTGACAGGAGAGGGGGGGGCAGGAATATGTGAGGGGTGACAGGAGAGGGGGGGGCAGGAATATGTGAGGGGTGACAGGAGGGGGGACAGGAATATGTGAGGGGTGACAGGAGGGGGGACAGGAATATGTGAGGGGTGACAGGAGGGGGGGACAGGAATATGTGAGGGGTGACAGGAGGGGGGGACAGGAATATGTGAGGGGTGACAGGAGAGGGGGGGCAGGAATATGTGAGGGGTGACAGGAGAGGGGGGGCAGGAATATGTGAGGGGTGACAGGAGAGGGGGGACAGGAATATGTGAGGGGTGACAGGAGAGGGGGGGCAGGAATATGTGAGGGGTGACAGGAGAGGGGGGGCAGGAATATGTGAGGGGTGACAGGAGAGGGGGGGCAGGAATATGTGAGGGGTGACAGGAGGGGGGACAGGAATATGTGAGGGGTGACAGGAGAGGGGGGGGCAGGAATATGTGAGGGGTGACAGGAGAGGGGGGGCAGGAATATGTGAGGGGTGACAGGAGGGGGGACAGGAATATGTGAGGGGTGACAGGAGGGGGGGACAGGAATATGTGAGGGGTGACAGGAGGGGGGGACAGGAATATGTGAGGGGTGACAGGAGAGGGGGGGCAGGAATATGTGAGGGGTGACAGGAGAGGGGGGGCAGGAATATGTGAGGGGTGACAGGAGAGGGGGGGCAGGAATATGTGAGGGGTGACAGGAGGGGGGGACAGGAATATGTGAGGGGTGACAGGAGGGGGGGACAGGAATATGTGAGGGGTGACAGGAGGGGGGGACAGGAATATGTGAGGGGTGACAGGAGGGGGGGACAGGAATATGTGAGGGGTGACAGGAGAGGGGGGGCAGGAATATGTGAGGGGTGACAGGAGAGGGGGGGCAGGAATATGTGAGGGGTGACAGGAGAGGGGGGGCAGGAATATGTGAGGGGTGCCAGGAGAGGGGGGGCAGGAATATGTGAGGGGTGACAGGAGAGGGGGGGCAGGAATATGTGAGGGGGGACAGGAGGGGGGACAGGAATATGTGAGGGGTGACAGGAGAGGGGGGGGCAGGAATATGTGAGGGGTGACAGGAGAGGGGGGGCAGGAATATGTGAGGGGTGACAGGAGGGGGGACAGGAATATGTGAGGGGTGACAGGAGGGGGGGACAGGAATATGTGAGGGGTGACAGGAGGGGGGGACAGGAATATGTGAGGGGTGACAGGAGAGGGGGGGCAGGAATATGTGAGGGGTGACAGGAGAGGGGGGGCAGGAATATGTGAGGGGTGACAGGAGAGGGGGGGCAGGAATATGTGAGGGGTGACAGGAGGGGGGGACAGGAATATGTGAGGGGTGACAGGAGGGGGGGACAGGAATATGTGAGGGGTGACAGGAGGGGGGGACAGGAATATGTGAGGGGTGACAGGAGGGGGGGACAGGAATATGTGAGGGGTGACAGGAGGGGGGGAGAGGAATATGTGAGGGGTGACAGGAGGGGGGGCAGGAATATGTGAGGGGTGACAGGAGGGGGGGGCAGGAATATGTGAGGGGTGACAGGAGGGGGGGACAGGAATATGTGAGGGGGGACAGGAAGGGGGGGACAGGAATATGTGAGGGGGGACAGGAAGGGGGGGACAGGAATATGTGAGGGGTGACAGGAGGGGGGGCAGGAATATGTGAGGGGTGACAGGAGGGGGGGGGACAGGAATACGTGAGGGGGGACAGGAATATGTGAGGGGTGACAGGAGGGGGGACAGGAGGGGGGGACAGGAGTATGTGAGGGGGACAGGAATATGTGAGGGGTGATAGGGGGGGACAGGAATATGTGAGGGGGGACAGGAAGGGGGGGACAGGAATATGTGAGGGGTGACAGGAGGGGGGGACAGGAGGGGGGACAGGAATATGTGAGGGGTGACAGGAGGGGGGGGCAGGAATATGTGAGGGGTGACAGGAGGAGGGGGGCAGGAATATGTGAGGGGTGACAGGGGGGGGGCAGAAATATGTGAGGGGGGCAGGAATATGTGAGGGGTGACAGGAGGAGGGGGGCAGGAATATGTGAGGGGTGACAGGGGGGGGGGAGAAATATGTGAGGGGGGCAGGAATATGTGAGGGGTGACAGGGGGGGGGCAGAAATATGTGAGGGGGGCAGGAATGTGTGTATGGGGGGGGGGTGATATTTGTAAGATGTTTGTAGATGGTTGGAGTAGAGGTGTAAAATTTGTTAAAAATGTTGTTGTTTGTTATTAATTTTCAGAGAAATTTTACAAATTTTGTAAGTCATTTTGTTGCTCTGGGAAGGTGAAATGTATATAAAAGTTTTCTTCGCTTTACATAAAGTACGATTTCTTCTTCTGCAAATGAACTAAAATTGCTTTTTATTTAAATGTTGTTTTGTAATAAGAAGGTGAGAAGATTTCCCCTATACACGAGAGCTGTGGAGGGAAAAGCTCCTCCCACTTTCATTCTGGCCCGCCTCCTCATTTCATCCCATAAAGTATTTTGTAATGTGTTTAGGGGACGTCTCACATGCCGGGATGTGATTTGTCATCCTTGTAGCATTTGGAAATTAATATTTTCTTCTCAATATTTGCCAATAATAAACTAATTTTGTCAGACGCATTCCCCCTTTTACCCGTCAATTTAAGGCCTGAGAGGTCAGAAACGATCGTCTGCTCTACTGGATCCCAACAATCGCCCAACTGTAGGAGGGACAAGATGGAGCCGACAAGCAAACAAAAACTAGAGCCTTTCCCCCCTAGTGGCAGAAATGTATATTTCTCTTGTTTTTGAGAAGTACAGTGTTACCTGAATTGTATTCCAGGATTTGCTTATCCTGAGCTAAGAGAACATGCAAGAATTTTAAACTTTACATAAAGTCTCAGAAATCTTTCTTTAAAGCGGAAGTAAACCCTTCCATTTTATAGTTTCAAAAAAACAGTTAACATTCCCGGCATGTCGCATATGCTAGCTGTCACATTGGTTGTGCTCTCAACCAAACTGTCAAACCATCCAATGACCGGTGTCCTAATGGATCACATGTGCAGCATTATGGCAGTTGCAGATTAAACCGAGGCCAAGATGGCAGCTTCCTTGGCTGAAAACAATAGTAGGGTTTACTTCCACTTTAAGGTCTTCATGTGATAGTTTGTCCAGCTCTGTAGGTACATATGCACTATAGTGTAGTCACCATATGGTGAGTATTTTCAGCCCTCTATGGTCTGGTCACATGATTCCCCCCCCCCCCCCCTGCATCAGCCAGCGGTGGCTGCAGGGGAGAGGAGAGAGTGTAGTGACGTCACCAATAGGATTCAATGGCCCATCCTTTGCCAGGGCTTCCTCCTCTCCCTGACTGGCTGACATAGGGGAGCCCAATCACATCACTGGAGTGGAAATAGGTAAGTGTATACCGTATATACTCGAGTATAAGCCGACCCAAATATAAGCCGAGGCACCTAATTTTACCACAAAAAAATGGGGAAAAAGTATTGACTCAAGTATATGCCTCGCTGTGCCCATGCCTCGCTGTGCCCGTGACTAGACTGACATTTAACATGGGAGTCTATTGAAGGGGTGCCCGGCTTTGAAAAATCGGTGCTCCCCGGCCGTAGGTCCCCCGGACAACAAGCTTTGCACACTTGTAGAGGAAGAGTGGGGCTACATGTGTGTCAAGGTTGGGGTCCAGGGGACCTTCGGCCAGCCGGTACCGGGTCCCCAAATTCCGGGAGATCAGGCGCAAAAAGGTGACTCGAGTATAGGCCGAGGGGGGCATTTTTGGTGCTGAAAAACTCGAGTATATAAGGGGTACTTCTTTCTCTGACAGATTAGTCCGCATAGGTGTTAGGAGGGGAAGAGACAGGTTTTTTTTTTTTATTATTGTTGGGTGTAAGCTGGAATTCCAGGAAACAGTTCTTCGGCTTTCTAAGGTCTTTTAGCGTCGGCCTTGATCAGTGGGTCCATCACTTTGTTTTACTTGTGTGTGTTTTTTAGCCAGGAAATAGGAAGCGCCACACAATGACGGGCAGGAAGTGTGAGCCTCGGCCTTCTCTAAGAAGTACTGCCTCTATTTTGGTCGCATTTATAGAAGAATTTGTACAATATTTGTTAGGAAAACAGTTTAGAAAACTTCAGAGTAAAAAAATAAAAACATTGACCTGCATGAACCGGCAATGTCATTTAAATATCAGTGTGATTTATTTATTATTTTTTTCCCTGTCTTTGTGATTGTTGGGGCTCCACCCCTCTTCCCCGGTTCAGTACGGCTCGGTTATGACTCGGTGAAGTAGAAGTTCACACCCCGGGATGCGTTGGGATGAACTCATTGATAAAGTGCAGACATTGCGTAATATATAAATGCAGGAAATGAATACATCTTTTCATTGTATAGAGCCATTCACGTCACTCCCTGTCCCCTGAAGGAGTTGGCATTTTAACCACTTCATTACTGGGCACTTAAACCCCCTTCCTGCCCAGACGAATTTTCAGCTTTCAGCGCTGACGCATTTTGGATGACAATTGCGCGGTCATACAACACTGTACCCAAATTATATTTTTATCATTTTTTCCCACAAAAAGAGCTTTCTTTTGGTGGTATTTGATCATCTCTGCGGTTTTATTTTTTGCGCTATAAACAAAAGAAGAGCGACAATTTAACACAATATTTTTTCATTTTTGATTTAATAAATACCACAATTAAAAAAAAAAAAAAAAAAAAAAAATTTCCTCAGTTTAGACTGATACGTAGTCTTCTACATATTTTTGGTAAAAAAAAAATGCAATAAGCGTATATCAATTGGTTTGCGCAAAAATTATAGCGCCTACAAAATAGGGGATAGATTTCTGGCATTTTTATTTGTTTTACTAGTAATGGTGGCGATCTGCGATTTATTTTTTTTTATTTTTTATTTATTTATTTATTTATTTTTTTTATTTTTTGTGACATTGCGGCGGACACATTGGACACCTTTGACAAGTTTTTTGGGACCATTCACATTTATACAGCGATTGGTGCTATAAAACTGCACTGATACTGTGTAAATGTGACTGGCAGGGAAGAGGTTAACACTAGGGGACGCTGAAGGGGTTAATATGTTCCCTAGTGTGTTCTAACTGTAGGGGGGAGGGGACTCACAAGGGGAGGAGACCGATGTGTGTTCCTCTGTACTGGGAACACAGCATCGGTATCCTCACCTCTGACAGGAGGTGGATCTGTGTGTTTACACCCCATCATTACACACACAGATCCATGGTCCTGCCGTAATCACCGGCAATCCACGGGGATGTTAGGGAAAGAGCCTGGATGCCGACCGAGGTTTCACTGGTGTGCACTGTCGTGAATCCATTGTAACGCATCGCGCATGCGCAGTTGGCCGCCACGTGACTTCCGGAGCATTCTAGGATAGGCAGCAAACTGTGACAATACACCGGCCTTCCAGAATGTTTACATCCCAGTTAATGAAATCTCCACCTCCTCCGCAGGAGATCTCTACACTCACGATATAAATCCTGTGGAAGAGGTAAATATACTCCAGGGTGGGGGGTTTCTGGGATCGACTTGCTTAAAGGGGTTGTAAAGTCTCAAGGTTTTTCACCTTCATACATTCAAGGTGAAAAACCTGTGCTGCAGCTGCTGCCCCCCCCCTTTTTCCTTACCTGACCCTGATTGTTCCAGCGACGAGCCCAGCCACTGTCCTTCCCCCTTCTTCTTCTTTTTTTTTTTTTTTTTTTTTCTGAGCCGTTTGGAAAAACTCGGAATCATTTGGAGATGCTCAGCAATACTCCATTCCCTAGTGTTTCTGAGATCAGCCGAGTATTTCCGAGGCTCTCCGGCGCCCCCCACCCACCTCTGGCCACATGTGGTATTTCATAACCTAGAAGTAAATGCGGAACAAATTATCTTTGTTTCCATTGACTTCTATGGGGAAACTCGCTTTGATATAAGAGTGCTTTGGATTACAAGCATTCTCCCGGAACTGATTATGCTCTTAATCCGATGTTCCACTGTATACAAATACCACAAATTGGTATTTTGGACAGCTATTTTATCTAAGAGAAATCTTATGTTTTTTTTTTTTTTTTTTTTTTAACGCCTGTCGACCGCCGCACGCAGATGTACGTCGGGGGAATGGCACGGCTGCGCATATTGGCGTACAGGTACGTCCCATTTAATATGCACAGCCGTGGGTTGCACGCGCTCGCAACCCGGTCAGGTACTCCGTGACCAGACCCGATCGCCGCCGGTGTCCCACGAACGGGTCACAGAGCTGACCTCTCCCCGTGCTTCCTAGTCAGACTGTCACTGATCGTCTGTTCCCTGTCATAGGGAACGACAATCAGTGATGTCACACGCCAAGCCACGCCCCCACATAGTAAGAATCACTCCCTTGGGGCACGCTTAACCCCTTCAGCGCCCCTACAGGTTAACCCCTTCACTGCCAGTGTCCTTTTCACAGTAATCAGTGTATTTTTATAGCACTGATCGCTGTAAAAATGACAGTGGTCCCAAAATGGTGTCAAGTGTCCGATGTGTCCGCCATAATGTTGCAGTCACGATAACCATCATTACTAGTAAAAAAAAAAAAAATATTACTAAAAATGCCATAACTATCCCCTATTTTGTAGACGCTATAACTTTTGTGCAAACCAATCAATAAACGCTTATTGCGATTATTTTTTTTCTCCAAAAATATGTAGAAGAATACGTATCGGCCTAAACTGAGGAAATTGTATATTTTTTTTTTTTTTTTTATATATTTTTTGGGGATATTTATTATAGCAAAAAAATATTACATTTTGTCAAATTGTCGCTCTATTTTTGTTTATAACGCAAAAAAAATAAAAACCGCAGAGGTGATCAAATACCACCAAAAGAAATCTCTATTTGTGGGGGGGAAAAAAGGACGTCAATTTTGTTTGGGAGACACGTCGCACGACCGCGCAATTGTCAGTTAAAGCGACGCAGTGCCGGGAAGCTAAAATTTCGCCTGGGCAGGAAGGGGGGGGGGGGGGTATATGTGCCCAGTAAGTAAGTGGTTAAAGACCAAAACTTTTCTGACATTTGTTACCTACAAGTAAAAAAAAAAATTTTTTTTTTCTGCTAGAAAATTATGTGGAACACCCAAACATGATATATTATATATTTTTTTTAAGCAGAGACCCTAAAGAATAAAATGGTGGTTGTTGCAATATTTTGTCACACTGCAATTGTCAGTTAAAGCGACGCAGTTCCCGAATTGCAAAAAGGGGCCCGGTCCTTTAGCAACAAAATGGTCCGGGGCTTAAAGGGGTGTTCCAGCCTTTTTTTAAGTTTATTAAAAGTCAGCAGCTACACAAAGTGTAGCTGCTGGCTTTTAATAAACAGACACTTGCCTGCTCCACGGTTCCAGCGACGTACCGGCCGGGGCTCCGCGCCTCGCCCCCCCTCTTCATTCCTAGTGTGAGCACCCGGCAGTGACAGCTTTCGGCTTCACGGCCGGGCACCCACTGCGCATGCGCGAGCGGCGCCATCCGATTGGACAGGCGCTCGCCTACAGGGAGGTGCTGCAATAAGGCGATTGAGCTATTCGCCTTACCAGCCCCTCGGTGGAAGGAGGACAAGAAGTCCCACTTCTCCTGAAGCCCCCCCCCCCCAAAAAAAAATGACATGCCAAATGTGGCATGTAAGGGGGCAAGGAGTGGGTTAAGCGGAAGTTCCATCTTTAGGTGGAACTCCGCTTTAAGTGGTTAAACGTGTGCAAAAAAAACCCATCTCTGGCAGTGAAGGGTTAACGGGCAGCTAATAGCGTTATTGATCAGTTAAATGTCAATGAAGGAATGTCTCTCTTTGGATTGTGCAGTTGCAGGCCTGGTCACGGCTTGGGAATGCATCTTGCAGTGGCTGGTCAATGACCAAGAAATGTCCGGAGTAATTACAGTTGAATAGATCAGTCGGGGGGGGGGGGGGGGGACAGGGGCGGGGTGACGTCCGTCACGCTGCAGTGAGCAGGACAGGTGAGGTCTTCCTGATCAGATTAGGATTATTCCTCTGCACAGTCCTTGTCTCAGCCAGGTTTAGACTGTGTATCTCAGCTGTAAATGTGGACTCTAAAGCCAAATGACCTACATAATTCTGTCTGCGGGGGACGTACAGCGCGAGCACACAGGTGGCATGTCGGCGTTCGCATGTTAACGTGTCACTGTGGGGTTTATTATGAGAGGAGACCGTCTGTGCTGGTGAAATGCGAGGCTGACAGTAGACGGGGGGGGGCGGATAACTTCTCAGGCTTAGGGGGGGGGGGGGGGGGGCGAGCTGAGCAACCTGAGATACGTTACCTAACCGCTTACTGGAGGCGGGCCTGAACAACCGACGCAGTGACATTTCATTATGTAAAGGCAAGGCCAGGACATTACAGTCTCTGCAATCCAAAAAAGGAAGGATTACAGTGGAATTAAGGTATGCTTTTCAATAACTGCTTTCTAGTGCGCAACATTTTTTTTTAATACTTTAAAGCAGAGAAAGGTTTAAACCTCTGTCAGGTTTTAATTGCTATTTGTGTCCCATATTGTTGCAGAGATTTCCACTCTCTTCCCATAGGGTCACCGAGACTGGAAGGAAGCCTAATCTACCCAATGCCAATTAGAGCTGCACAATTAAAGCGGAGTTCCGGCCACAATTTCACTTTTTAAATATAAATACCCCTGTAATACACAAGCTTAATGTATTCTAGTAAAGTTAGTCTGTAAACTAAGGTCCGTTTTGTTAGGTTGTTACAGCATTTAGACACTTTATAAAATAGAAATTGACTGGGGCCATCTTAAGTGTGGGCATCATGAAGCCAGACTGTATGACTTCCTGGATTTCAGCCTTGAAGATCTCGCACATGCTCAGTGCTGCACAAGCAGTGTAATGGGTTTCAGATCAGGTTTCAGCACCTGTACTGTCCAAGTCACATGATTCTTCGAGACTGGGGAGTGCACAGACTCCTGGAAAGTTAACACCCACTACATTCCCAGGAGTCTGTGCGGTGTAGGTTAGGAAGATTAAGCACCTAGGTGCAGGAAGTGGGAAGATTAACTATTCTGCCTAGCAACAACACTGTGAAGGCATCAAAAAATAAATTTTTGTTTTCTTAAAGGACTAATGACATTTTTTTTAAAACTACTGATGTAATGTTATATTTATGGGTGGAACTCCACTTTAATCACGGAGAGAATCGCGATCTCGATTCTCCCCGCGGGGTGACCAGCAATTTTTTTTTTTTTTCGGGTGCAGCCATAAATTATTCTTGCGTGTCCCGGAAGTCGCTCACATTCCCCATCACCACCATCCTCCAATCCGCAGCAGGAACGTCATCATCCGCCGCCCGCTGCCGCTCCGCATGGCATGCCGGGATATGTAGTCCCGCCTCTGTTGTTAGTGAAGGGGAGGTCTCCTTGTAGAACTACCAATCCCAGGATTCCTAGCGGGCCTGGTTCCAGACAGGGAGCGGAGCAGAGAATGCTGACCGGAGCCGGGGAGATGAGGGCAGGTGCTGGGGGAGCCCGGCCGGAGCTTTACCGCTGGAGGAGGCAGAAGACGGGGGGGCACCAATGTGAGGGCCGGCGTAGGGGTTCCGTGTAACCCAGAGCCTGAGAGAGAGAACCATTGTACTACCTGGGGGCCTGAGCGAGAGTATACATATATGGGCAATGGTGACAACATGAGTAGAGGTGACAACATGGGCAATATTGACAAGAACGGGGTTTATTACCGCTTTAACCACTTAAGCCCCGGACCATATTGCTGCCCAAAGACCCAAGGTGTTTTTACAGTTTGGGACTGCGTCGCTTTAACAGACAATTGCGCGGTCGTGCGACGTGGCTCCCAAACAAAATTGGCGTCCTTTTTTTCCCCCACAAATAGAGCTTTCTTTTGGTGGTATTTGATCACCTCGGCGGTTTTTATTTTTTGCGCTATAAACAAAAATAGAGCGACAATTTTGGAAAAAATTCAATATTTTTTACTTTTTGCTATAATAAATATCCCCCAAAAACATATATAAATTTTTTTTTTTCCTCAGTTTAGGCCGATACGTATTCTTGTACCTATTTTTGGTAAAAAAAATCGCAATAAGCGTTTATCGATTGGTTTGCACAAAATTTATAGCGTTTACAAAATAGGGGATAGTTTTATTGCATTTTTATTATTATTTTTTTTTTTACTACTAATGGCGGCGATCAGCGATTTTTTTTTCGTGACTGCGACATTATGGCGGACACTTCGGACAATTTTTACACATTTTTGGGATTTTTGTCATTTTCACAGCAAAAAATGCATTTAAATTGCATTCTTTATTGTGAAAATGACAGTTGCAGTTTGGGAGTTAACCACAGGTGGCGCTGTAGGATTTGGTGTACACTGTGTGTGTGTTTACAACAGTAGGGGGGTGTGGCTGTAGTAATGACGTCATTGATCGTGTCTTCCCTATAAAGGGGATGACGCGATCGATGCGCCGACACAGTGAAGCACGGGGAAGCCGTGTTTACACACGGCTCTCCCCGTTCTTCAGCTCCGGGGAGCGATCGCGACGGAGCGGCTATAAACAAATAGCCGCGCCGTCGTCCCGGATCGCTCCCCGAGGGGACTCGACCGCCGCAAGTCGCAGGGGGGGTCCCGATCGGACCCCCGACCCACGTCTAGGCAGGGACGTACAGGTACGCCAATGTGCCTGTACGTGCCATTCTGCCGACGTATATGTACAGGCGGCGGTCGGGAAGGGGTTAAAAAAAAAAAAAAAAAATTGAGAATCGTGATCTTCATTTTATGCAAAAGAATCGCGATTCTCATTTTTCCCAAAATCGTGCAGCTCTACTGCAAATCGGCTCTATACGGCCCCTGCACACCGACGTTCGGCTTCTTTCGGCGGCAAATCGTGACGCGCTGTATGCGCCGATGGGAAGCATGTCAATCAATTAGCATGTGAATAGGAACGCCCAGTCCCGCAGATTACATACCCGGAAGCCGCGGTGAAAATATAGATAAAAAGGTATGTACGGCAAGGAAATAAAAAAAACAAAAAAAAAAAAACAGCGTAATGTCATTCTCACAACTCGGCTCAATGTAATGTTAGAATTTTTTTTTTTTTTGGGTGAACCCCCGCTTTAAGACAGAGATCCGACTTTGGAGGCGACTTCCATTGAAATCTATGGGTACAAGTTGCCTACAAGTCGCCTTGAAGTAGTACAGGAACCTTTTCTGAATTTCTCATGTCGCGTGACTTGGGGCTGCGCAAGTCGGATCCCAAGTGGCGGTAGTGTGAACCGGCACGAATAGGGCAGCAACAACGATTATTTTCATAGTTTATTGTTTCTTTTATTGATTATTTTATAATTATTGTGTTGATTTAATTAATTGGATAAAAACCTAAACATAATAAAAATTGGTGTATGATATGTAAAGTTAAAAGCCTCGTACACACGATCGGTCTTTCTGCGGACAATGCGTAGGACTTTTGTCCGAAGGGCGTTGTCCGTGAACTTGTCTTGCATACGAAAGGCAAATAATTGTCGGACAACAAACACGAAACTACGTGTTTTGTTTTTTTTTTCAGCTCTTACGCGCCACCCTTTGGCCAACTTCTGCTAATGTTGTGTTATGATGAGCATTGCTTCCGAGCATGCGTGTTTGTACTTTTGGACTTTTGTATGGCGGACAATTGTTGGCAGGCAATTTTTTAACCACTTCCTTACAGGGCCTATTCTGGCACTCCTCTCGTACATGCAAAAATCTTTTTTTTTGCTAGAAAATTACTCGGAACCCCCAAACATTATATGTTTTTTTGTTTTTAGGAGACACCCTAGGGAATAAAATGGTGGTCATCGCAACTTTTTATCTCGCACGGTATTTGCGCAATCATTTTTCAAACGCCCTTTTTTTCCCCCCCCAAAAAAAAGGGTTTCATGAATTAAAAAATAACATTAAAGTTAGCCCTTTTTTTTATTTTTTTGGCATGATGGGAAATATGATGTTAAGCCTAATAAATAGATACCTAACATGTCGGCCTTCAAAATTGCACACGCTCGTGGAATGGCGCCAAACTTCGGTACTTTAAAATCCTCATGGGCGATGCTTTCATTTTTTTTTACTGGTTACATGTTTCGAGTTACAGAGGAGGCGTAGGGCTAGAATTATCGTTCTCGCGCTAACGTTTGCGGCGACACCTCACGTGTGTGGTCTGAACACCGTTTTCATATGTGGGTGGGACTTGCGTATGTGTCGTTTGTGCGAGCACACGGGGACAGGGGCACTTTAAAAAAAATGTTTTTTGTTTGTTTTTTTAAAGTGTCAAAGTAAAAAGTTTAAAGTAAAATTAACAATAAAAAAAATGTTTTTACTTTAAACTTTTTACTTTGACACTTTAAAAAAAATGGATCATCTTTTATTCCTATTACAAGGAATGTAAACATCCCTTGTAATAGGAATAAGCATGACAGGTCCTCTTTACAGTGAGATATGGGGGGGTCAATAAGACCCCACATCTCACCTCTAGGTTGGGAAGCCTGAAATAAAATAAAAACAAATGATCCTGGCTTCCCTGCCAAGGTGGCACTTTTTTTTTTTTCATTGAATGCAGAGGCCGGCCGTGACGTCATAACGTCGCGCCCGGCCTCCAAACTACCGTTTTCTCTTTAAATTTGCCTCATCATGATGTATCATTGGGGTCCTGTTAACACTTATCACTACCTAAACACATAACGAGGATCGTGTTGTTTATTAAGTGCCTGGTATATCCAGTTCAGGGAATAGACTGGCAGCAGTGCATTAGGTTTGGATTTGTAGAGAGGGACTGTGTGCTCAGAGCCGGCCTTCAGAGAATAATTGTATTACTGGAAATGAGGAATATATTTATCCCAGTGCCTGAGCTGGTTCTGCATTTGTCACAGGAATACACGCAGTTTTGCAATCCAGACGATCTCGTGCTCTGCCAGTGATGATGGACGGGACTAATGGAAGACGAGATGCTCCATAACAATTTCACGGACTCGATTTTAAAGCTGAGCCAAAGCAGAACTATAGTCGCCTTATTATAATCGCTATCGTCGCCCTATTATAATCGCTATAGTCGCCCTATTATAATCGCTATAGTCGCCTTATTATAATCGCTATGGTCGCCTTATTATAATCGCTATGGTCGCCTTATTATAATCGCTATGGTCGCCTTATTATAATCGCTATGGTCGCCCTATTATAATCGCTATAGTCGCCCTATTATAATCGTTCTAGTTGCCCTGTTATAATCGCTCTAGTCGCCCTGTTATAATCGCTCTAGTCGCCCTGTTATAATCGCTCTAGTCGCCCTGTTATAATCGCTCTAGTCGCCCTGTTATAATCGCTCTAGTCGCCCTGTTATAATCGCTCTAGTCGCCCTGTTATAGTCGCTCTAGTCGCCCTGTTATAGTCGCTCTGTTATAATCGCTATAGTCGCCCTGTTATAATCGCTATAGTCGCCCTGTTATAATCGCTATGGTCTCCCTATTGTCAGTAATGTTTTTCATTTCAATGAAGTGCTACTAAACCGACAACAGCAGGGCTGCAACGGATCAAAAAACTCGCGGTTCGGATCGTTCCTCGGATCAGGAGTCACGGATCGGATCATTTTTCGGATCGGCAAAAAAATAAAAAATCTCCCCCACTGTAATATCCATCTCTTTCCCCCCCCCCCCCACCTGTAATATCCATCTCTTCCCCCCCCCCACTGTAATATCCACCTCTCTCCCCCCCACTGTAATATCCACATGTCCCCCCTCCCCCCTCCCTCAGGTAGTACAGAGTCACTTCCAGCGGTGTGTCCCACGGCAACGAGTGCGGGCTCCTCCTCCTCTGTGGGTGTAAACAGAGGAGGAGGAGGGCATACCAAGATGGCCGCGGCTCCGGAGCTAGGCCGAAGCCGCGGCCATAACGTTAGGAAAGGCTGCGGCTTCGGCCTAACTCCGGAGCTGCGGCAATCCGCGGATCACAGTGTGTGCCGATCCGAAGGGGGTGACCCGTTTGGATCACCTGTGATCCGTTGCAGCCCTAGACAACAGTATAATCGGTCTGTATATACAGTAAAGCATGCTTGGTATACTCTCTGTGGAACCTAAGAGTTAATCCTCTGCATTGTGTAAAAAGGCTGTTTGATCCTATCTTCTTTGATCCTCCCCTTCTTCCACTGTCCCCAACCCAACTCCTGATAGTACAGAGCCTTGGGCGCACTCTGCACATGCTCAGTTTGGTGTGTGTTGCTATTTTTTTTTTTCCTTTTAATGGGAGAGTGAATGTGATCAACACAGGGCCAATTGGCACTGTCCAGACAGAGTTAGGGGTCCTGCAGTCTCGTAAGACAATCGGGGAGAATGAAAACACCCCCCTACAAGCTTTAACCAGACACTGATAGAAGTCACTAGACTGCTATATACTGCTGAGGAGAAACGGTATTTATCAGTTTGTATTTACTAAAATAAATGCATTTCCATGTTCTGTGTACTGGGGGAGAGCAGATATAGTGACTGCAGTCTCCTGGGGAGAGCAGATATAGTGGCCCGGATTCAGATAGGAGATACAACGTCGTATCTCTGAGTGTGCGCGGTCGTATCTATGCGCCTGATTCAGAGAATCGGTTACGCATAAATTTCCTAAGATCCGACCGGCGTAAGTGTCTTTCACCGTCGTATCTTATTCTACATATTTACGCTGGCCACTAGGTGGCGCTTCCGTATAGTTACGCAAGGAATATGCTAATTAGGTATTTACGCCGATTCAGAAACGTACGTCCCGCCGGCGCATTTTTTTAAGTCGTTTACGTTAGGCTTTTTTCGCCGTATAGTTACCCCTGCTATATGAGGCGTAGCTAATGTTAAGTATGGACGTTGTTCCCGCGCCGAGTTTTGCAAATTTTACGTTGTTTGCGTAAGTCGTTCGCAAATAGGGCTGGACGTCATTTACATTCATGTCGATTCCAATACGTCCTTGCAGCGTACTTTGGAGCAATGCACACTGGGATATTTCACGGACGGCGCATGCGCCGTTCAAAAAAAAAATTCAAAAACGCGGGGTCATCTTACATTTAAATAACACGCCCACAACATCCCCATTTGAATTGGGCGGGCTTACGCCGCCACACATACGTTGCGTTCTTTCTGCATACGGAACTTGCGCCCAAAGTTACAGCGGCGTAATGTATCTAAGATACGTTATGCCCGCAGATGAATGAATGAATGAATGAATGACTTGTATAGCGCAACGCATGCGAACTGAATCGCCTCTGGGCGCTTTTTCCAGCCAGTATCTGCTTGGTTGGTGCGGTCATTTTTACCCCGTAGGATCATGACACGCTAGGGACACACAGTCATACACACATATATACATATATACTGGGCCAATTTGGATGAGATCCAATTTACCTACCAGCATGTCTTTGGAGTGTGGGAGGAAACCGGAGTACCCGGAGGAAACCCACGCAGACACAGGGAGAACATGCAAACTCCAGGCAGATGGTGTCGTGGTTGGGATTCGAACCAGCGAACCTTTTGCTGCTAGGCGAAAGTGCTACTCACTGCACCACCGAGCATTCTATCTGAATCCGGGCCAGTGACTGCAGGTTCCTGGGTAGAAAGTTCACTAAAATTCATTAATGCGTATGCCCTCCCCAAAAATTGTGCTGGGGGGGGGGGGGCCACTGTGCAAATACAAATAGTCATAAGAATTTGTAACGCCCACCATTTTATTCGCTAGGCCTTTGCTTACAAAAAAATAAAAAATGTGTTTTGGGGGTTCCAAGTTATTTTCTAGCAAAAAATAAGTATTTTTTTTCCCATGTATGTGAGAAGTGTCAGGCCCGGTATTGAGGTGGTTAATGACCAATCTTCCCTCAAAGGGGGAAAAAACAATAAAAACATGAAGGCGTGATTCTGCAGCAACACTAGGTGCGAACCGAGGCGAATGTCCTGCCAAAGAGGAGTTTACTATTCAGAAAAGTATTTCCTTTTACAGCTTGCTTTGTTTTTGTTGATTTGTGGTCGCGTTAGATATGTACTGTATGTGTGATGGCAGAATGGGTCCTTGGGGAGCTCTGTGCAGCACGTGTGCACAGAGCAATGCCCGCTCTTCGGTCTGTAAACATGTTTTTCTAGGAACGTGTGGTAAAGTATTCTAGGAAGGGAACTGACTCTGGGGCACACGTGCTCTCTGGGTGCAGCACTGTGCAGGCAACTGGATCGGCTGGGATTTCATGAATGGTATGTTTGCCTTTCCCACTCCGGGCTCTCTCTTCATATGGCAGTTGATTTTAAAATGAGCAGTGGGGGGAGGGGGTTGGTGGTTGTATGATGGGTTCAGCTGGCCAAGTGTAAGGTGATGGTGTTTACAAGACTGGAGTGTTTTATTACTTGCACTGTGTTTCCAACAACTCAATGCAATGGTGGTTTTTAAAGGTGGGCTGGTTTTGTTGTATTTTACAGCTGAATGTCAGGAAGGCAGGTATAAAAATAAAGTAATGGTGGATTTATAAAAAAAAACACAACACGGTGCTACAAAGACACGTTTACATCTTTACATCTTTTTTGCATTTAAAGCGGATCTCCACCCTAAAGTGAAGTCGCGCTGATCGGCACCCTCCCCCCCCCCCTCCGGTGTCACATTTGACACCTTTCAGGGGGGAGGGGGGTGCAGATACCTGTCTAAAGACAAGTATTTGCACCCACTTCTGGCCACATGTCTCGGGCAAAAGACGGGTTTTTCCTGACTTCTTGTCTGTCCCCCGTTGTGTGCTGGGAACACTCAGCTCCCAGCACACAGCTGGTCCTAAAAGATCCTGGGGGGAAAAAAGCCGTGGACTAGGCCAAAGCCGCAGCCTCGCCTAAAAAATCCTGCCCGCCGCGATCCTGGGAAAAGGCCGTGAGCGGCATCAGGGCCTTTTAGCAGGTGAGGCCGTGGAGCGCTGTGCCTATGGGGAAAAATAAATAAATAATTAAAACGATTTGGTCAAAATCTGAATCGATTTGCCCTCGCAACTCGATTCAAATCGATTTTTTTTCCAGCCCTACGATGACGTCACTAACGACATGATCGTCGTTAGTAGCGGCAGGCTCAGTGCGCTGTTATCTACGTAGACCTCGGTGCCGTCTTTCTTGCAAATATCACCTTAAAGCAGTTCTCCACCCTAAAGTGGAGTCCCGCTGATCGGAACCCTCCCCCCTCCGGTGTCACATTTGACACCTTTTCAGGGGGGAGGGGGGTGAAGATACCTGTCTAAAGACAGGTATTTGCACCCACTTCCGGCCCGGCATTCACGGGCAAAAGACGGGCATTCCGTCACATCCCGTCGCCCCCCCCCCCGTTGTGTGCTGGGAACACTCGGCTCCCAGCACACAGCGGGAGCCAATCGGCGGGCGCGGCGCGACTCGCGCATGCGCCGTAGGGAACCGGGCAGTGAAGCCACAGCGCTTCACTTCCAGGTTCCCTCAGCGTGGATGGCGGGGGGAGCAGCAGAGAGACGAGCGACCGCTCGTCCTCCGCTGCGATCGGCGCTGGACTCCAGGACAGGTAAGTGTCCTAATATTAAAAGTCAGCAGCTGCAGTATTTGTAGCTGCTGGCTTTTAATATTTTTTTCCCATGGCACATCCGCTTTAACCGTGTAGGATAAGGAGACCTTTCTTGCACCTACAGGTAAGCCTTAACCTAGGCTTACCTGTAAGTCAAAGCGGCCTGTAAGGGTTAGTTTCTGTACTACGTTTTGCAATTTCGGCCCGCGATTTACATTGACATCTGTGCAGAAACCCGCACAGATGTTTCTGAAATCGGGACTGACAAGCGAGACTGAAATCGTACGAGGTTCAGCTTTACTCTCGCAGCCCAGTGTGAACCTGGGCTTGGACTTTGTAGTTGTGTGTTCCTTCTCCCCTTCAGCATGTTCCAGTTGACCAGTAATGCCAACCATTGTAGGGGAATGCGTCAAAAGCAGGGTGTTTGTTTCCTCAAACAATAGATGTCGGTAGTTCCAATCTGATTCCGCACCATGTGCTTGCTTTCATTTTGCATGTCCTCTTCAGTTTTAATCGATACGTCTGTTTTTTGTTTTTTATATAGGTCACTCATGTGTACTTGTGGAGAAGTAATGTGAGGAAGCTGGGAGTGGCATGGCCGGACGTTCTCATCCATACGACAGTAACTCCAGTGATCCAGAGAACTGGGATCGGAAATTGTGTAATAGACCTCGAAAACTTTACAAGCACTCAAGGTAGGTCCTGCAAAGTCTTTTGTACGTTTTTCTGATACTTTTTATTTCCTCCTGGGTCTGTTGAGTGGGTGGCTGTGATAAGATTACCAATCAATCGGGTGACTTTCATTTACCGTTCTTGTTAATTGTTAACTCGGCTGTTTGCGTTTTTTATTTCAGTTCTTTGGAAAACTCATTTTGTCCTGCACTAAAATGTCACGTCATACTATCCTGATTGTTACCGGTCAGGATGGAATTCCCAGAAAAAAGCTAGTCAGTTCGGTTAAATACACCATATGGCTGAACAGGTGTGCACACCAGACCGTCACACCTTGTTGGACTTAGTATTTCAAAACCATCTATATGTAGCGAGGTATCCCATAAGCTGCACATCGCTGCAAATCCACTTTAACCACTTAAGACCCGGACCTTTAGGCAGCTAAAGGACCTGGCCAGGTTTTGCGATTCGGCACTGCGTCGCTTTAATAGACACTTGCGTGGTCGCGCGACGTGGCTCCCAAACAAAATTGGCGTCCTTTTTTTTTCCCCCCACAAATGGAGCTTTCTTTTGGTGGTATTTGATCACCTCTGCGGTTTTTATTTTTTGCGCTATAAACCAAAATAGAGTGACAATTTTGAAAAAAATGTAATATTTTTTACTTTTTGCTATAATAAATTTCCCCCAAAAATAAATAAAAAAAACATTTTTTTTTCCCTCAGTTTAGGCCGATACGTATTCTTCTACCTATATCTGCCGGCCATCTGCGACTGCTCCACAGAGAGGCAAAACGGGCATCTGCCAATGTAAACAAACAATGCAGATCCCCATTCTGACAGGGAAGTAAACAGAGATCTTCTGTTTTCTAGTAATCGGGAACAGTGATCTCTGTATTCTTCCTGTCAGTCCATCCCCCACACAGTAATAACTTGTAGGGAACACATGCGACCGTTTTTCATGACGAGAAAATGCCATTTTTTTTAATTGGTCGTGAAAAACGGTCGTGTGTTGGCTCCAGAGCATTTTTCACGATGAGAAAAATGGGCATTTAAGAAATTTAGAACTTGCTTTATTTTTTCTTCACATCGTGAAAAACTGGCGTGTGTACGCTTTAACGAGGGGGGGGGGGGGGGACGCGCATTCTCAGAAGCAAATTATGAGATGGGGAAATTGGCATAAACTGCCCAAAGGGTGGCACCATTCGAATGGAACTTCCCCTTTATAGTGCCGTCGTACATGTTGTACATCACCGCGCTTTGCTCGAGCATTTTTTTTTCACGATCGTGTGTGGGCAAGGCAGGCTTGAGAGGAATCGCGTCGAGAGAAACTTTTTTTTGTTTTTCAATGACATGAATAACGGTCATGTGTACGCGGCATAAATGCCTTGATCGCCCCTGATGTCAACCCGAGTCGCTGACGCCAGTGTCGGGAGTTCTTATTGCAGGCGGCGCTGATGCCAGTGTCGGGGGGGCTTCTTATTGCAGTCGGGGGGGGGGGGGGGGTTCTTATTGCAGTCGGGGGGGGGGGGGGTTCTTATTGCAGTCGACGCTGACGCCAGTGTCGGGGGTTCTTATTGCAGTCGAGGGTTCTTATTGCAGGCGGCGCTGATGCCAGTGTCGGGGGGGGGGGGGGGGGGTTCTTATTGCAGTCGAGGGTTCTTATTGCAGTCGGCACTGACGCCAGTGATGACTTCAAGTTTTGCAGTATGTTGCAAAAAATGCAGGAGTTTTCATAGAGTTATAGTCGGATCGCGTTTTTGCACAGCTGATGGGACTTTTCCACCTTAGATGTGAATATTTCCATCATATGATTTTTTTTTTTTTTTTTTTTTTGGCTTGTCGCATTTTGTTTAGTGGCCTTTTACAGTAAATTGTATACCAGTTGCCACTGACTGGTCATTGGTTTGAGGATGGGAAAGATGAATAAAATAAAGTGAATAGGCTTCATTATTTATTATACAAGATTTATATAGCGCCAACTAGTGGTGCAACAGACCATCGTTGATCCGTGATCCGAACAGGTCACCCCCATTCGGATTGGCATACACTGTGATCCGCGGATTGCCGCCGCGGCCATAACATTAGGAAAGGCCGCGGCTTCAGCCTAGCTCCAGAGCCGCAGCCATCTTGATACACCCGGCGGCGGCCCTCCTCTCTGTTTACACCCACAGAGGAGGAGCAGCCCGCACTCGTGGGACACACACACCGCTGGGAGTCATACTGATGGGGGGTGTCTGTACTACTGCGCGGGTTACTGTCTGTACTACAGGGGTGCCTGTGTACTGAGAGGGGGGGGGGTGTCTGAGAGGGGGGGTGTACTGCTGGGGAGGGTCTGCACCGAGGGGGGTGTCTGCACCTAGGGAGGGGGGGTCTTTACCGAGGGGGTACTATAGTTGGTGGGGGGTGATACCATTTTTTTTTTTTGCACTGGGTGACACCAACCCTAGTCGGAAAATGATCCGAACCGTGAGTTTTTTTATCTGTTGCACCCCTAGCGCCAACAGTTTACACAGTGCTTTACAATGTAGAGGGGGGGGGGGGCGGCACAGCACAATTACAGTACAGTTCAATACAGAAGGTACAGGAGGGCCTTTCTCGTAGAGCTTACATTCTAAGGGAGGGGGTGGTGGTACAAAAGGTAATGGCTGCAGAGAATGATTTGATGGGGTTGGCTCCGCTCTCTGTAATGTGTAACTTATACAGTAAATTCCTGCTTCCTGAACTGTGATCAATACCGCTTTCCAAGAATATCCGTGCCAGCCACAGCTTTTTTATGGGTTTGGTGTCGCATAAAACCACCGGGTTTGCATTTCTCTGTTTATCCCCCTTTCTTCTTTCTTCTTTTTTCTTCTTTTTTTTTTTTTCTTTGTTAAAATGACCCCTACACCAAAGTAATTCAAAACAAAATATATTGTGCAGATATGCAAAACTATATATATTAATGGTAAGAGTTGAGTCATATTGAGCATTATGTGATTCATTGCACTTCCCCCCTTTTTTTTTTTTTTTTGGCCTGAATTCGGACCTGAAACGGACCAAAAGACGCACAGGGCGTCCTGTGCCATTTCCACCGAAGCCGCTGCGGAGATGTGTGAAATGGCTCCATAGAGAGCCGGACACAATCTCCTGCTATGCGAATTGATATGTGGGAAAACCCACATCTAATTCACAAAAGTGTGAACCCGGCCATAAAGTAATTGTAAAGTCTCGTTTTTTTATTTTTATAGTAGTAAAAAAAAAATTCTACTTGCCTACACTGTTGCAGTGGTTTTGCACACAGCCCACATCCTCCTCTTCTCGGGTCCCTCTTTGACTCTCCTGGCCCCTCCCTGTCGAGTGTCCCCACAACGAGCAGCTTGCTAGGGGGGCAGCCAAGCCGAGCTGCAGCTCTGTGTGTTCATTCAAACATGGAGCTGCGGTTCGGCCCTGCCACCTCTCTCTCCTGATTGGCTCCCGCTGCTGTCAAAGTCAGCTAACCAATCAGCCAATCAGGAGGGAGAGTCCTGGACAGCCAAGACACTTGTGGACATTGCTGGACAGAGATGGGGCTCCGGTCACTATTAGGGGGGCTACTGCACACAGATGCCTTTTTATCTTAATGCATAGAATGCATTAAGATAAAATAAGCGTTTGACTTTACAACTCATTCAGGCCTGGTTCACACTGGTGCGAATTCTGTTGAGTTGCACAGAATCGCATGACAAGGGATATTGCACAATTTCAAACCCGCGTTCAGTGTGAACAAGGGCTAAATGTCTTCTTGAGGGGAAAAAAGGACAATGTGCAGCAGCTGGGTAATCCGTGGTCTCTTGACATTGCTGGCCTGTGACATTTAATTTATGGCCCTTTTGTATTGGCCGATTTACTGACTTTTTTTTCTTTTTTACTCTTTATGGCTCTTGAGCAAAAGAATAGAAATGCAAAAGTCTATCCAAAGCTCTTTACAATTAGACCTTTACTGCCGTCTCGGTCTAGAGAGATTTGTATTCTCTCCTGTTGTGGTGACTGGAGCCACCCGGGAAACGGGAGGCAATGGCCCAGATTCACAGAGAGCAGGGCGCATATTACGCCGCCATAGAGCACACACTGTACGCTACGCCAACGCAGAGAGGCAAGCATTGCATTCAGCAAGCCAGTGCTCCCAACGCTGCGCCAGCGTGGCGTGGGTTTCGAAGGCGCACGTCGGCGTAGGTGGAAGTGGGCGTCAACCCATGCAAATGATGGGCCGAGTGCCAGACAGATACGTATCACAAACTGGGCATGTGCCGTGACGTGGATGCACCCCTATGCGCCTGCTCGCAACCACGCCGGCAGAACTGCCTAAGCTACGCCGTATCACTGCGTACGTCGTGAACATAACGTACACCCAGCCAGACACACGTCGAAAGCACAAAACGCAGACTTGTGTTCCCTGGTGCAGACCTGAGCATGTCTGTTGCTGGGTTGCACCTCCTTTATGGGGAATAACTTTACGCCGGACGTACAACTTGCGCGCATCTCGAGTAGCAATGCGCCGGGCACACGCACGCACGTTTGTGAATCGCCGTATTTCCCTCATTTTCATGTTTGACTGGCTAATCAATGAGAGCGGCACCATGTGCGCCCAGCCTACGCCGGCATAAGCAAGGTACGTCGGCGGGGTGTAGCCTGTTTTTAGGCGCATATTAGTTTGTGGGTCTGGCGCACAGATACGCCGGCGCACATTTGCACGTACGTCGGCGTAACTAGTTATACGTCGGCGTAAGTGCTTTGTGAATCTGGGCCAATGTGCTCAGTGGAGACACAAGCGGCAATAAAATAAATAAAATTGATCTAAAGCCAGGTACACACGGGCCGATGAACTCGTTTTTGTGGCACCCATTGGCCAGCGGGGAAGCCAATCAGCCACCTGCGACTGTTCCCTGCATTGACAGTTTGTGGATCTGCCTATGTAAACAAGGCAGATCTCTGTTCTGACAGCGGTGATCACACAGAATCCTGTCTTTTCTGCTATGCAGGAAAACGGATCTGTGCGTTTCCCCAGTCCCACCGTCCCACCATACAGTTAGAAAACACAAACGGGGAATGCCTTTTAACCCCTTGATCGCCCTGATGTTAACCTTTTTCTTACAAGTGTTGTTAGTATAATGTTGGTGTATAATTTTAGCACTGATTACTGTAATAATGTCTCTGGTTCCCAAAAAGTGTCAAAAATGTTGGGTGTCTGCTCTGTCCGCCGCAATGTCGCAGTCTCGCTAAAAATCACTGATCCCTGCCATTACTATTCCATAAATCCCCTATTTTGTAGACGCTGTAAGTTTGCGCAACCCAATCAATATTCACTTATTGCAAATTATTATAAAAAATAATTTTTTACCAAAAATATGTAGCAGAATACATATTGGCCTAAACTGATGCATTGTGTTTTTTTTCCCCCCCTTTTTATTAATTATTATTTTACATTTTATTAATTTGATCTTTTTTTTTTTTTTTTTTTTTTAAATTGTCGCTTTTTTTTCATCTGCAAAAGGCCATTTTCAGCCGATATGTTTTGGCAGCCAAAGTTTCGGTGCATCTCTACATGTGAGTATGCACTGCTGTGTCAAACATTTCAGAGCCTGCCTTCTGAGAGAAGGAGTTTCTGGAGGCGGAGTCAGCACAGCAATCACAGCTTGCAGGCAGCAAGGTACCATGGGATATGTAGTCCTTTTTGTAATGGAGGAGAAGCTGCAAAAGCATACAGAGGGGAATCGGGAGGTTGTGGAAAGATGGCCAGCAGACAAGGCAGCAGGCGATTTCATTAAAAAAAAAAGATTATATTGGATTGTCAAATATAACTAATGATTGTATTGTTATTACAGTGCTGATGTAATTTATAAGCATATGCTGTGACCAGAGATCTTTACATTGTTTGAGATGATCTGTGAAAGAAATGGGAAAGTGTATGACCACAAACTAGCATGTTTGGCGAAAACGCAGGAAGTAAGGTATTATGTGAGTAATACGCCAGAACAAAAAGCTGGGAAATGGCAATCATGATGAATGGGCATCCAGTGGTGATTTGTGAATGGTGCCGCTGTGTTCATCACCCCCTGATTATGAAGTCATTACAATCTATGCTGCTCGGGGTCTAATGATGTGCTGTCAGATTACATAGAATAGATACTTCAGGACACTTAACGACTTTAAGTCCATCCTATAGCGGTTTTACTGCTACATGGCGGCTGTGTGTGTGTAAAGCAGTTATGCTCATAAGTTTACACACCCCGGCGGAATTTATGATTTCTTGGCCATTTTTCAGAGAATATGAATGATAACACAAAAACTTTTCTCTCACTAATGGTTAGTGTTTGACTGAAGCCATTTATTATCAATCAACTGTGTTTACTCTTTTCTAAATCATAATCACAACAGAAACTACCCAAATGACCCAATGAAAAATGTTCTAACATTACACTCACTTCCGACATTGACAGTATGCTGATCTTCTTTTTTTTTTGCCGTACATACCATTGTATCGTTATTTTCCCCACCCGCTTCCGGGTAGTGACTGCTGCGGGAGTGGGCGTTCCTATGCACAGGCTAAGTGATTGACGTATGACAAAAGCTTCCCCCCCCCCGGCGCATACGGCCGCGTCACGAGTTGGCGAAAGAAGCCGAACGTCGGTGCGCAGGCTCTGTATAGAGCCGACTCGCAGTCCGGCTTCTTTCGGCAACTCGTGACGTGGCTGTATGCCCAGGGGGAAGCTTTTGTCATACGTCAATCACTTAGCCTGTGCATAGGAAAGCCGGGGGGGGAATATAACGATACAACGGTATCCTTGGAACAATCTGAACCGTGAGTTTTTTGATCCATTTCACCCCTAGTATTTAATAACATACTGCATTCATCTTGCCATCAATTAAAAAAAAATAAAAAATCCTGTGCCGTTTTTAGTAGCTCACACATCCCCAAAACATCAGCGATCCATCTCCATGTTTCACAGTAGGTATGGTGGACCTTTCTGCTTGTTGCCTCCTCTCCAAATTTAGTGTTTATGGTTGTGGCCAAAAAGCTCAGTTTTGGTCTCGTCACTCCAAATGACTTTGTGGCAGAAGGTTTGAGACTTGTCTCTGTGCCGTTTGGCGTAATGCAGTGGTTCTCAACTCCGGGACCCACTAACAGGTCACGTTTTCAAAATAACTGAAACGTTTTCAAAATAACTGAAATTAACCGAAACGTTTTCCTCAAGGTAATATTGAAAATCTGGCCTGTAAGTGGGTCCCGAAGAAAACCGGAGTTGAGAACCACTGGCTTAATGTAAGTGGGATACTTCTGGCGACTCGGCCATGCAGCCCATCTTTCTTCAAGTGTCTCCTTATTGTGCATCTGAAACAGCCACACCACATGTTTTCAGAGAGTCCTGTATTTCACCTGAAGTTATTTGTGGGTTTTTCTTTGCATCCCGAACAATTGTCCTGGCCGCTGTGGCTGAAATTTTAGTCTACCTGACCGTGGTTTGGTTTCATCAGAACCCCTCATTTTCCACTTCTTGATTAGAGTCAATATCTTGGATATCTTCTTATATTCTTTTCCGGTTTTATACAGTTCAACTACCTTTTCCCGCAGATCCTTTGACAATTCTTTTGCTTTCCCCATGACTCTGAATCCAGAAACGTCAGTGCAGCACTGGATGAAAGATTCAAGGGTCTGTCAGGAGTCCAGAAACTCATTGACCTTTTTATACACACACTAATTACAAACAAACGGATCACAGGTGAGGATGGTAAAACCCTTTGTGTCAACTTGTGTGCATGTTATCAGGCCAAAATCACCAGGGTATGTAAATTTATTAGGGTCATCTGGGTAGTTTCTGTTGTGATTATGATTTAAAAAGAGTAAACACAGTTGATTGATAATACAGTGGAACCTTGGATTGCGATCATAATCCGTTCCAGGAGAATGCTTGTAATCTAAAGCGAGTTTCCCCATAGACGTGAATAGAAACAAAGATAATTCGTTCCACATGGACTTCTATTGTATGCAGTACCGCTTGTGTCAAAAATAGGTAAAAAAAAATGCGCAACCAAAAAAAGAAAAAAAGAAAAAACGAGCAAAGTGTCCTGTTATAAAACGGAGGCAGTGTACAAATAAGTGTAACAATTAAATATACCAATTAAGTGCTCCCATAAAAATACAAGTGGAATTATGCAAAGAAAGTGTCCACTGCAAGTGATATTGATTGATATTGATTAGATGTAATCACAAGATAAATTCATCCAACAATGTTATCCATAGGATTTTCAGCCGTTGAGATATATTCAGACAGGGATGCCGCTTGCCAGATTCGGTGGACCTCTATTACGGAGGTCTTATGGGCTCATCAAAACCAGGGGTCACTCAGAGGGATCCTCCTTAGCTAGGCTCTGGTGTACTGGTGTGTCTGTCTTCCTTCAGGATTCCTGGGGCTGTGCTGGATCCTATTCCAAGCAATCTCAGCTTCCAAAAGGGTGGCGTGGTGTGCGGATATGTTAAGAGGAAGAGCAAAAAAAAAAAATGTATTTTGTGTGTGTTTTTTTTATTGATTTTATATATATATATATATTTTATAAAAAAAATTCTCTCCTATTATACAATTTTTATTTTTAATGGTCTTTTTTTGTTTTTTATAGTGCAAAAAAATAAAGACCACAGAGGTGATCAAATACCACTGGGGGGGGAAAAAAAGACATACATTTTATTTGGGTACAGCTTTGCATGACTGAGAAGTAATGCGGTTCCGTATCACAAAAAAATGGCCTGGTTATTGGGGGGGGGGGGGGTTAACTCTTCCGGAGGTCAAGTGGTTCAACTCCAATTTGCGGCTTTTAGGAAATCGTTGCGTTGTGGTCATCTACTATTCATTCTGATTTGGTTTATGCGCCATTTACATAGAGAATGCTTGGTTCTTGGAGAGTAGACGAGTCCATGGCGCTGTGTGTTATGTGATAAGCCCATTAGAGGATTACAGCCTGCGGCAAGTTTAGTAATGAAAATAATTGCATTTACAATGACGGCTGGACTCTATATGATAATAAATGGCTTGTTGAGCAATTTGTTGTGCGTAAGTAAGTGCAATTTTATGATTATTTTGCCTTTTACATTGCAGTCCTGCGAATGTAATATTGTTAAAATATGTCGGTGCTGATTGATGTACATTGCAAGCAGATTCTCATTTCTAGTCGGCCCGTCCGCTGCTTTGTTGCCGTTTTGGTTTATTTTGCATGTCCATATTGCTTGCTGACCTGTGTGTGTGTGTGTGTGTGTGTGTGTGTGTGTGTTTTTTGTTACGTAACGTACTGTTTGAAAAGTCATTCTATAGGATGAGTGTACACACTGGTCAATACCTCTGAGTCACAGACACTCCGGTGTCCGGCTCATTTCCGTTGCATTGTGCGGCGGTACGGTTTGTGAAGTAATCGGTGGCTTTACCACAAAGGCTAATGGAGCCGGTTGTGCAAGTACCAAGCCACATCTGAGCCCTGCTCTTTGTGTGCACATGAAAGAATATATGCCTTTTCTAATACAAAATACAGTCATATTGCTGCTCACATCTCGTTGAGTCACACTTAAAGCGGGAGTTCACCCGGAATTTTTTTTTTTTTAACCTTCGATTGATGCTCATTTTGTCTAGGGGAATCGGGTAGTTTTTTTGAAAATCGAAGCAGTACTTACCGTTTTAGAGATACATCTTCTCCGCCGCTTCCGGGTATGGGTCTTCGGGACTGGGCGTTCCTATTTGATTGACAGTCTTCCGAGAGGCTTCCGACGGTCGCATACATCGCGTCACGAGTAGCCGAAAGAAGCCGAATGTCGGTGCGGCTCTATATACGGCGCCTGCGCACCGACGTTCGGCTACTTTTGGAAAATCGTGACGCGATGTATGCGACCGTCGGAAGCCTGTCGGAAGACTGTCAATCAAATAGGAACGCCCAGTCCCGCAGCCCATACCCGGAAGCGGCGGAGAAGATCGCTCTCTAAAACGGTAAGTACTGCTTAGATTTAAAAAAAAAAAACACCCAATTCCCCTAGACAAAACGAGCCTCAATCTAATGTTAAAAATTAACTTTTTGGGTGAACCTCCACTTTAAAGTGTAGTTCCACCCAAAAATGGAACTTTCACTTTTTGGAATCCTACCCCTGCTCCGGTGTGACATTTGGCACCTTTCAGGGGGGAGGAGGGAGCAGATACCTGTGTAATTACAGGTATTTTCTCCCACTTCCTGGCATAGATCAGGTCATTGTAGTGATCAGTGACCTACGCCACGTCTGGCGCCTAGTCTGTCCCCCCCCCCTCCCGCAACCCCCCCGCTGGTCCCAGAAGATAGCAGGGACCAGCGAGGACACACAGCGTTACTCGCGCAGTAGGGAACCAGGAAGTGAAGGCTTCACTTCCTGATTCCCTTACCAAGGATGACGGAAGCAGCACCTGAGAGCCAACGAACGGATTGACTGCCGGCGTCGCGGGTGCCCTGGACAGGTAGATGTCCATATGTCCTGCAGTATTTGTAGCTGCTGACTTTTAATATTTTTTTTTGGTGGAACACTGCTTTAAAGCGGAGGTTCACCTGAAAATGTTTTTTTTTTTTTTTTAAAGCCAGCAGCTACAAATACTGCAGCTTCTGACTTTTAAAAAATGGACACTTGCCTGTCCAGGTCGCCTGCGATGTCGGCAGCCAAAGCTGAGCTACCGCTCGGTTCTCGGCTTCCCCGGTGAGGGAATCGGGAAGTGAAGCGCTGCAGCTTCGCTGCCCGGTTCCCTACTGTGCATGCACGAGTCACGCTGCGCCGTTCCCACTGGTCCCAGCTGTGTCCTGGGAGTCTTGTTTCCCAGAACACAACGGTGGGGGATTGTCGGTGACACGGAGGGGCGGGAGTCTACATCAGGAAGTTGTGCAAATACCTGTTTTATACACGTATCTGCACCCCCTCCCCCCCTGAAAGTTGTCAAATGTGACACGGGAGGGGGGGGAGGTTTCCGAAAAGCGGAGGTTCACTTTAAAGTGATACTAAAGTCTTGTGGGTTATATTTGGTTAAAAATAACAATGCTTGCTATGTGGGCACCCGAGCCCACCCACAGCTCCGTGTGTCCATTCAGACACGGAGCCCTGGCCCGCCTCTCCTCTCCGGCTCACTGACTATGACAGCAGCTGGAGCCAATGGTGCTTCACTGCTGTCTCGGCCAATATGAAGGGAGAGTCCCGAGCAACAGAGTCGCGGTCGGCGAGTGGTTAATATCTCCATTGCTCCGTCCCCAAGAATATGCCTGCTTGGGTTGGTGGAGAAACTTCTACCCAGGGTGGCTGAGAGGATCATGTTGGGTCTCTTACTGTTCTATGCCAGAAAATCCATCATCCTATGCTGGAAGCGATGGGCCTCCCCCTTCTATTGTGGACCAAGTGGTTGGCTTCACCCTCTACTGCTGCAGCCAATTTTAGCTTTCTCTCCTATTACTTGACGGGCTCCCCTGAGGATACAAGTGGTCAGTCCTTTACAGCAGTGGTCATCAACTCCTGTCCTCAGGGCCCACTAACAGGCCAGGTTTGCAAGATAACTTAAATACATCACAGGTGATCTCATTTGCTGCACAGTGATTGCAGTATTCTAGTCTGCTTCTCCCCAAGGTAATACATAAAACCTGGCCTGTTAGTGGGCCCTGAGGACAGGGCTGATGACCACTGCTTTACAGCATAATGATTCATGTGGGTTGTTTCAGTACCGGTGTAGCCTGGGAGCATGAGCCATACCAACTAATTGATGATGGTCACCTATGGTATCTGTAGAATGTCTGGCATCCCTCTGTAACACATTACCTCCCTGTGGCCCTTGTGTGGGACCTTTCTTTGGTGCTGATGTGCTAATGTACGTTATGTTGTTTTTTGTGTTTATTACAATAAAAATAAGATTAAAAAAAAAGTTATTCTAAAGGAAATAATTTTTTAAAGAAAATAACACACTTATTATACTTACCTGCTTTGTAATGGTTTTGCACAGAGAAGCTCCCGATACTCCCCTTCTTTTTGGGTCCCCAGCCGGTGGTCTTGGCTCCTCGCCTGGCCTCCTGCTATGGGGGCACTCACACAGCATGCGGATTGGCCCCATCCCTGCTCTCTCCTCATTGGCTCACAGGGAAAAAAGTTTTTTTTTTTAAATGTTTGTTTAGAGCAGGGATCCTCAAACTATGGCCCTCCAGCTGTTGTAGAACTACACATCCCATGTGGCATTGTAACACACTGACATTCACAGACATGACTAGGCATGATGGGAATTGTAGTTCCTGAACAACTGGAGGGCCGTAGTTTGAAGACCCAGGGTTTAGAGCTATACACAAATGTTTGGCTTTCATTTCTATTTTAAATGGGTTGTTTTACAAGGTGGTCGTTGACAATCACTTTAAAGGGAATTTTTTTTATACTAAGTTATACTTGCCTCCACTGCAGCTCGTTTTGCACAGTGTGGCCCCGATCCACGTCTTCAGGGGTCCCTCGGCGGCTGTCTCTGGTCCTCCCGGCAAGAACTCCACACATTCATGCGAGCGAGCTTGCATGGTGTGGAGTCCTTGCGGGCGCGCTCCCGTGATACAGCCGACGGCCATAGCCGCCGACTGTATCACTTGGCCCTGCCCCCCGGTGCACCACGTCATTGGTTGTGATTGACAGCAGCACGAGCCAATGGCTGCACTGCTTCAATCGACCAATGAGTGAGCCGTGAAGCCGGCCAAGATGACAGAGCAATCACGGCGCGGGACTTTCGAGGGGTCAGGTAAGTAAACGGGGGGGGGGGGGGGGGCTGGGGAGGCCGGTATTGTCAAAGTTTTTAAGGTGAAAAACTTTTGTCTTTTACAGCCCCTTTTAAGGTAAATAAAATCTTAAACCTGGGAAGTTGACATTGGGGGCTATCAAAGGGTTAACTGTGTGCCTAGCTAGTATTTTAGTGTACCGTGGGGGGGGGTGCTTTTTTTTTTAGGGGAAGACACAGGATCCATGCCTTCCCTCCTGTCAGAACGGCGATCTGCCATGTTTACATAAGCAGACCGCGCGTTCTGTCTCTCTGCAGGATGATCTGCAAATTGCCGGTGGTGATCGAGTCTGCAGTAACCGCCATTAGGCTCCTGCTATGTGTAATCACAGCGGTGGCACCCATGCACACCCCCTACCTGGAAATGTCCGATCACGTGTGTGTGTGTATATACGTGATCCGGCGCAGAGGTGCCGCCCTGAAGTAGTAAAATTGCTATAGGGTGTACCTTAAAGTGGAGCTCTACCCAAAAGGGGCCAGCTCTGCTTGTCTGCCCTCCCCCCTCTGGTGCCACATTTAGCACCTTGTGTGGGGGGGGGGGGGACGGGTTCCTGATTTTGACAGGTATCTGCTCCTACTTCCTGCTGAGTTTGCCGAAAGTTCGTTCCTCGCCGCAGCCGACCCAATGAGAAAGAGCAGCATTATTCGCGCATGCGAAGTAGGAAATTGGCGGTGAAGGCTTTACTGCTGGTTTCCCTTACCCAAGATGGCGGCGCAAGCACCCGAGAGCCAATTCAAGAATCCGCTTGGGGGAGGACACCGCGGGATCCCTGAACACAGAAGTGCCCTAATGCTACTATTTGTAGCTGCTGACTTAAATTTTTTTAGTGGGGGGGGGGAAGGGGGCTGGAACTCTGCTTTAAGTGGTTAAAGTTTTACTTTTCTGCCTTCTGCTCTCAAAACTGTTGGGCAGAAGCGGTTTTGACAGGTACCCCCCCCCCCCCCCAAGACAGATCTCATTTTGGACCCAGCTATGTAATCACTGGGTCTCTGCACTTCTATGTGCAGTGTAGGTATGGCTGGTGGAAGGGGCCAGCACCTCACCTCAGTACTTAATTGCCCTCCAGCCTGGCTGGCTGTTGAGTGGAGTTATGCTAATATTGAAATTTGGCAATGGGTGTCCCTAGGCAGGCTGTATTTACATGCAGACCCCCCCCCCCCCCCCGCACGTGTGATGCTGAGTCTCCATAATTAAAATAACTTAAATCCAATGAATGAAAGGGGCGGGCCAGGGGCAATCAGGCTGTGGAAGAAATGGCTAGATGATCCCCACGACTAAGCTCGGAGGGGCGGAGTGAAACCCATTGGGGGGTGTGGCTTGGCTGGAGTCCAGGCTGAGGTTGCCACTTACTCATTTTAGGGACAGCGTCGATGTGCGGCTATAAGGAGTCCTTTCTTAACCTTCAAAGAGCTAGATGATGCTCAACATTCTCCAGCCAGGAAATGAGGTGGACTCTATCTGACTTGATGAAGCTTCTAATGCACATTATGAGAAGCTTGCAGTGTGCGGTGAAATCAGAGTAAGGACATTTCAGTCCAGGAGAGGAGGCGGTACAACGGTGCGAGACTGAAGGGGAGGCCGGTGTTTAGCTCTAACCATCGGGATTAAGAATAGAGGATTTTATGAAATGCGTTAGAACACACCCCGGGGGGTTCACGTCCAGGGTCACCTATGCCAGACACGCTACTTATGTTTTTTTATAGCGAATAGTGCCGCGTACGCCTGAGCTTGCAGCAACGCACTCCTTATGAATGCGGCAGCATTCCTGAATGACACAGATTAAAGTCATTCTTTCTAGTAAATTGCAGCCGCCGCGTTAGCCGATACGACGAGTTCTACTAGAAAATCTTGTTAGCTAGGGAATAGCTTAGAAACACCCCCCCCTCCCCCCATCTGTATTCTGCCCGTCACTGTGGGACATCCAATAGCAGGCATCTGGCAGGACTGCTTCTCACAAAGCAACACTAACAGGGTGGTGTGGCTGGAGACGTCAGCTCGATCGCTATGCGCGTCTGAATCACCGATTGTGTGAAAATTTGTGTTTTGGTCTCGGGGAGGTGGTGACTGCAGAAAAGCCGACCGCAGCCAAGGGGGGTCCGCAGGACTAAAGGACATCCAGAGGATCTGCGCGGCTGCTGCAGCAGCGGACTGGCAATATGCTGAACTTTGCAAGGAATGCACGGCGATGCTGACCTGGCGTATACAGCGGTTTTGTCTGATGTGTCTCGCTTCCTTTGTGCTCTGATGTCAAAGGTTTTCCAGTGCGTGAGTGCCAGGTGCGTACCCCCCTCACCCTAACTTGGGCACTTAGCAGAGTGTCAGCCGGCTTCATGTAGGGACACCAAAGCTGCAATCTTCTTCTTTGTCTGAATCCTTTTATCTGCAATACACAATGTATCGCTTTGTTCCAGCAGTGATCTGCTCAATGAACTTGCCTAGGAATTCCGTCGTATTTCTGTTTTCCATGTATGCGGTAGTAATCGTTCTTATGGGGCCACAGACATAAACTTCAGACTTGTGGGTGCCGAGTGTTTGAATTGGGCTGTATATTGTTTCTAATCATCACGTGGGAAATCAGTGAAAGGAGATGGAGGATGGGAGATGGATGATATGATAGTTTGAGTCATTCACAGGTTTTGTCATTGGATCTACAATGTATCCTCTGGTTTAGGATAGTCTCAGGTTTGTCCATTAGAGCTACAATGTATCCTCTGGTTTAGGATAGTCTCAGGATTGTCCATTAGAGCTACAATGTATCCTCTGGTTTAGGATAGTCTCAGGTTTGTTCATTGGAGCTACAATGTATCCTCTGGTTTAGAAGGATAGTCTCAGGTTTGTTCATTGGAGCTACAATGTATCCTCTGATTTGCAAGGGTAGTCTCAGGTTTCCTCATTAGATCTACAATGTATCATCTAAATTTGTCTATTCGAACTACAAATGTATCCTCTGGTTTGAAAGGATAGTCTCAGGTTGGTTCATTAGATCTACAATGTATCCTCTGATTTGCAAGGGTAGTCTCAGGTTTCCTCATTAGATCTACAATGTATTATCTAAATTTGTCTATTCGAACTACAAATGTATCCTCTGGTTTGAAAGGATAGTCTCAGGTTGGTTCATTAGATCTACAATGTATCATCTGATTTTTCAGGGATAGCCTTAGGTTGGTTCATGAGAACTACTATGTATCATCTGGTTTGCAAGGATAGTATCAGGTCGGTTCATAGGATCTACAATGTATCCTCTGGTTTGCAGGGATAGTCTCCAGTTGGTTCATTACAACAATGCATCATCTAGTTTGCAAGGATAGTCTCAAGTTTGTTCATTAGATCTACAATGTATCATCTGATTTTCAGGGATAGCCTTAGTTAGGTTGGTTCATTGGAACTACAATGTATCCTCTGGTTTTGTCCGTTAGAACTACAATGTATCATCTAGCTTGGAGGAATAGTCTCAGGTTCATTATGGCTACAATGTATCATCTAGTTTGCAAGGATAGTCTCAGGTTTGTTCATTAGATCTACAATGTATCATCTGATTTTTCAGGGCTAGCCTTAGGTTGGTTCATGAGAACTACAACGTATCCTCTGGTTTAGAGAGGTAGTCTCATGTTTTTTCATTAAATCTACGATGTATCCTCTGGTTTAAAATTGATAGTCTCAGGTTTCTTCATTAGATCTACAATGTATCCTCTAAATGTGACTATTTGAACTACAAATGTATCCTCTGGTTTGAAAACATAGTCTCAGGTTGGTTCATTAGAATTACATTGTATCATCTGGTTTTGCAAGGATAGTCTCAGGTTGGTTCATAAGATCTACAATGTATCCTCTAAATTTGTCTATTCGAACTACAGTTTATCCTCTGGTTTGCAAGGCTAGCCTTAGGTTGGTTCATTAGATCTACAATGTATCCGCTGGGTTGCAGTGATAGTCTCCAGGTTGGTTCATTACAATAACAATGTATCATCTAGTTTGCAAGAATAGTCTCAGGTTTATTCATTAGATCTACTATGTATCATCTGGGTTGCAGGGATAGTCTCAGATTGGTTCATTGGATCTACAATTTATCCTCTGGTTTAGAGGAATAGTCTCAGGTTGGTTCATTACAACAATGCATCTAGTTTGCAAGAATAGTCTCAGGTTGGTTCATTAGAACTACATTGTATCATCTGGTTTGCAAGAATAGTCTCGGGTTGATTCATAAGATCTACAATGTATCCTCTGGTTTGCAGTGGTAGTCTCAGGTTTCTTCATTAGATCGACAATGTATCCTCTAAATTTGTCTATTCAAACTACAATGTATTCTCTGGTTTTCAGGGATAGTCTCAGGTTGGTTCATTACTACAACAACACTGTATAATCTAGTTTGCAAGCATAGTCTCGGGTTGGTTCATTAGATCTACAATGTATCATCTGGTTTTCGGGGATAGCATTAGGTTGGTTCATTTGATCTACAATGTATCATCTGGTTTAGAGGGACAGTCTCAGGTTTTATTCATTGCAACATTGCATAGTCTCAGGTTGGTTCATTAGCTCAACAATGTATCATTTGGTGTGCTGGGATAGTCTCGGGTTTTGAAGACCTGTCCCGAACATTTTTGTTCCTGAGACCTTTTATTGTGTTTTTTTTATTTTTTTATTTTTAGAGAGACGATTGAAAGATCAAATCCTTGCTGACCATACTGACTCAAAAGACGCACCAAACCGGCACGTTTTCAAAGTTGCCATGTGATCTTTGCCTAGGCTTTAGTTCCAGGTAGCATTACAGCAGCAGGAGGTGTGGTTTCCCCCCCCCCCCCCCCCCCAAAAGATCCTTTTTGTTTTTTTCCCTGAAAGTAGTAATAGCTTGGTAATGCTGACCTATGCCATACTGATTCATGTCAGGCCCTAAATTTTAATGACCGGTCCAGTTCAATAAAACATTTACTACGCGTTTTTATAGTGCTCTGTGGTTCTAAGACCGCATTGCTTGTGTCCTTGGAAATGGCAATAAAAGTCTGTCAGCGGTGTCTTGAAGACCCTTTGCATGGACTTTAGCCCAGGGTTTGACAGTTGCCTTGAATCTAGGAGACAAAGCTTTATTTTCAATGACAAAACCCCCTTCTCTTAGCCCTGATGTGTATCTTTACAGATGCACCACACAGGTTTACACACAGTTGTGCCTCTCAGCTTTTGCCCATTAACCTTCTCAGGATCCCTAAGAACTTGGTACATTTAATCGCTTCCCAAACGTATAACTTGGATATGTGGCGGCAAAGTGGCACTGCTGTGCAGGATCACGTACCTAGTACGTGATCCTGCACTTCTGGGTAGTGGGTGCGCAATGCGTCCCGCCGCCGTCCCGCTCCCACTGTGTGGTATTATATACTCGATGTCCGCCAGCGACCGCCAATCTTTCAGTATTGAGGGAGTACGGCGATCTGCCTATGTAAACAAGGCAGATCACTGTTCTGTCAGGAGGGAAGGCATGGATCCTGTGTCTCCGCAAAGCAGGGACAAGGATCCATGCCTCCCCCCTAACAAAAAGCACCTCCCCCACGGTACACAAAGTCACTGGTTAGGCTCACAGTTAACCCTTTGATCGCCCCTGATGTTAACCCCTTCCCAGCCAGTGTCATTAGTACAGTGACCATGTATAGTTTTTAGCACTGATCACTGTATTTGTGTCACTGGTCCCTAAAAAGTGTCCGTTGGTGTCTGACTATCCGCTGCAATATCACAGACGCTGATCGCTGCCATGACTAGTAAAAGATAAATGTTTCCCATAGTTTGTAGAAGCTATAACTTTTGCGCAAATTAATCAATATACGCTTAAAGGGATTTTTATTTTCCAAAAATATGTAGCAATATACATATTGGCCTAAATTTATGAAGCCTTTTTTTTTTTTTTGTTTAATAGCACAAAAATAGAAACCGCAGATGTGATCAAATACCACCAAAATACAGCTCTATTTGAGGGGGGGGGGGGGGGGATTTGCATAAATTTTATTTGGGTACATCGCCCCACGATCGTGCAATTGTCAGTTAAAATAACTTGGTGCCGTATCGGGGGGGGGGGGGGTAAATCTTCTGGAGGGCAAGTGGTTAAAATTTATAGTGAGGTACTATAACTTGTAGTTCTATCACAGGCTGCAATGGAGGTACAGCACATGCTGGGACGTTGTAGTTCCCTGCTTCGCCTGTCAGACTCTGCTTCATCACTGACACACAGGCACCCTCACCTCAGCCAATCTCCGCCTGGCTACTCCAGACTGGTGGGCCGCTCAACAGATAGCAAGACGCGGTGGGTGAGAGCTGGCAGCAGCCTCAGTGTCAGTCTTGGAGCGTGCGAGGTGGTGTCTGCCCAGGCTGGCAAAAGCCCAGGCGCCAGGACGCCATTTCTAGTCGCAATGGCGCCTGGGATTTGTCATGCCCCCCCCCACCCAGTGTTAAACATAACATAAAATAGACTTGCCTTACTCGTCTGCCTGTAGTGCCTAAGAGGCGAGATCCCTGAGGATACTAAATCATGTGAGAAGATGCTCCTGATTTCACAGAAAACCAATGGTGCCACCCTACAAGCAAAACCTGGGGGTGTTTGTACCATGGTGGCACTGATGCCGGCTCGGTGTGTGTGTGTGTCCGGATTCTTGGAATGCCCCAAAACTATACAGATAATGTCTCAAATAATGAGATTATGTTCCTGCTTAGCGTTGTGAACTGTGGTCCTCCCTGTGCCTCCGCTTGTCACTGAAGCTCTAATTAGTAGAGAAATAATCTCGGCTGAATATAATTTATTTTGCATATTCATTAGCCTGTTTTTAAACCCGCGTACCTCCTGAGGCTATGCCTGGCAATTCATCTGCAAATGCCATTTTGTAAGCTGCGGTTTGTACCAGCGACACTATACTGATCGGTTGCCCTGTGGGTCCAGCTACAGCTGTGGACAGATTTGTTGGTACCCTTCCACGAACAAAGAAGAACCTAACTTGAAACTGCCAAAAGTAATTGGTTTCCATCATTGATTATTGCATATGTATTAAAAAAAAATTATTAATTTTTTCACAGACATTTCTAATTCGGAAATAAAAATGGGGAAGTTTAACACCCTGGTGCCCAACCAGCGGCCGTTGGACACTTTTTGTGCAGCCCTGGGACCCCTGCAGACATTTATCAGTATGGGGGGGAAAAAGCACATCAAAATATAGAAAAAAAAGTGTTCTGACACATACGTGTGTAGAAGTCATTAAATAACACCATAAACATCAAAACTGTCCATAAAGGGTAAAAAAAAAAAAGTGCACAATAAATATATGAATAAGTGCGTTTCCAAAGGTTAGTAAAAAAAGAGTCCCAGATAAAACTCCATATGTGCTTGGAAGGGAATCCAGGGATAGCCAATGTGACACCCAAAGAGAATCCACACCAGAATGCAAGTGACCCTCTTATTCAGGATGATCAAACATCGCTCTATCAAACACTGAGGATGAGTCCTGTGGCAGGAACAAGCATCAGCATAGGAACCTCTTGATGTGACGGCAGAGTATCGTCACATCAGACGAAACACGTAGGGCGGAGCCACGTACACACGCTACCACAAGTGTCGGCCATTTTGGTTACTGGAGGAATTGCCTGCCTTTGCTCTTCCCATTTTTTTACGTGCTGCTTTGCAAGTTTTAAACATAGAAGTGCAATACTTTTTAATAAAAAAACTATAGTGTTTTACAACATCACACTATGTTGAAATCTTACTTTGCATATGCCACGATCTACTGAGAGCAAAACGGGATCCATTCAGGATCCTTATTCAGGATGGTCAAACAGCGCTCTATCAAACAATGAGGCTGAGTCCCGTGACAGGAATAAACATCAGCATAGGAACCTATTCATGGTAATGGGGATATCCAACAATCGTATTGAATTTCTTTTTTGTGTTTTTTTTTGGAAGCGTTTGCCGCAGCACAATCGCAGGACTTGTGGAGATTTCTGCCACGATTCCAAATTGTAAAGTTTAAATGGGGCCTTAAATCGGCTGACATTACAAGATTGAAGCTGCATTATGTGAATTATAGAATACTGTTGGTGCCTTTTCACACGGGCGGCGTCCGTTTTGATCAGCAGGCGTTTTGTAAACCAATCCACCACTGAATGCGAGAAGCACCGAGTGGATGAGACTTTTTTTGACATCTGTGTCACATAGTATCGCAATGCGTCACATAGTATCGCAATGCGTCACATAGTATCGCCATGCGTCACATAGTATCGCCATGCGTCACATAGTATCGCCATGCGTCACATAGTATCGCCATGCGTCACATAGTATCGCCATGCGTCATAGTATCGCCATGCGTCATAGTATCGCCATGCGTCATAGTATCGCCATGCGTCATAGTATCGCCATGCGTCATAGTATCGCCATGCGTCACATAGTATCGCAATGCGTCACATAGTATCGCCATGCGTCACATAGTATCGCCATGCGTCACATAGTATCGCCATGCGTCATAGTATCGCAATGCGTCACATAGTATTTCAATTTATTACTTTGTATAGCACTGTTGCTGCTACAGTATCTCACAAAAGTGAGTACACCCCTCACATTGTTGTCATTTTTTTTTTTATTCTGTCTCTTCATGTGACAACACTGAAGAAATTACACTTTGTATCTACAATGTTGTGTAGTGAGTGTACAGCTTGTATAACAGTGTAAATTTGCTGTCCCCTCAAAATAACTCAACACACAGCCATTCATGTCTAAACCGCTGGCAACAAAAGTGAGTACACCCCTAAGTGAAAATGTCCAAATTGGGCCCAATTGGCCATTTTCCCTCCTGTGTTTCGTTAGTGTTACAAGGTCTCGGGTGTGAATGGGGAGCAGGTGTTACATTTTGGTGTTTTCACTCTTACTCTCTCATACTGGTCACTGGAAGTTCAACATGGCACCTCATGGCAAAGAACTCTCTGAGGATCTGAAAAAAAGAATTGTTCTACTTAAATATGGCCTAGGGCAGTGGTCATCAACCCTGTCCTTCAGGGCCCACTAACAGGCCAGGTTTGCAAGATAACTGAAATACATCACAGCTGATATCATTTGCTCCTCAGTGATTGCAGTATTCTAGACTGCATCTCCCCAAGGTAATACATAAAACTTGGCCTGTTAGTGGGCCCTGCAGGACAGGGTTGATGACCACTGTCCTAGGGTATAAGATTGCCAAGACCCTGAAACTGAGCTGCAGCACGGTGGCCAAGACCATACAGCGGTATAACAGGATGGGTTCCCCTCAGAACAGGCTTCGCCATGGTCCACCAAAGAAGTTGAGGTCACATGCTCAGCGTCATATCCAGAGGTTGTCTTTGGGAAATAGACGTATGAGTGCTGCCAGCATTGCTGCAGAGGTGGGGGGGTCAACCTGTCGGTTCTCAGACCACACACCGCACACTGCATCAAATTGGTCTGCATGGCTGTCGTCCCAGAAGGAAGCCTCTTCTAAAGATGGTGCACAAAGACCACAAGCAGACTAAGGACATGGATTACTGGAACCATATCCTGTGGTCTGATGAGACCAAGATAAACTTATTTGGTTCAGATGGCGACAAGCGTGTGTCTAAGACCACCACTGCCTTGCTAAAGAAGCTGAGGGTAAAGGTGATGGACTGGCCAAGCATTGTCTCCAGACCTAAACCCTGTTGATCATCTGTGGGACATCCTCAAATGGAAGGTGGAGGAGTGCAAGGTCTCCAACATCCACCAGCTCTGTGATATCGTCATGGAGGAGGGAAAGAGGACTCCAGTGGCAACCTGTGAGGGTTAAGGCAGTGCTGGAAAATAATGGCGGCCACACAAAATATTGCCACTTTGGGCCCAGTTTGGACATTTTCACTTAGGGGTGTACTCACTTTTGTTGCCAGCGGTTTAGACATTAATGGCTGTGTGTTGAGTTTACACTGTTATACAAGCTGTACACTCACTACACAACATTGTAGATACAAAGTGTAATTTCTTCAGTGTTGTCACATGAAAAGATACTCACATTATTGTAAATATTTTCTTGTATCATTTTTGTATCGCATAGTATCATATTGTATAATTGTTGTGTCACATAGTATCATTTTGTATCGTATTATTTTTTTTGTGTCACATAGTATCATTTTTGTGTCACATAGTATCATATAGTATCATTTTTGTGTCACATAGTATCATATTGTATCACAAATGTCCACTTGCATCTGCCTGCCCATAATGCTCGTCTGAAAGGACCGCAAGTTTAAAATATTACTGTAATCTAATTCTTTATAATCTTTTCTAGGGGAACCAACAAATCCCTTTAGAGATCGTGTTAGATTATATTTGTAGAATAAACAATAAAACAATTTAATTTATGACATACTATAGACACATGCAGGTTTACATGAGACAATTGCGTGTAATGTTGTCACTTGTTCTTTGGGAATGAGACATTGTTTCCAGGAGCTGTGAGGGTACCAAGAAATCTGTCCGCGGCTGTAAACCTTTGCCCTCCCTTTGTTTCGCCCATTGCTCTCTGAGATCTATACAATCGCTCCAATTACCAGTATTTAATGATTATTATAATGCCAGATTGTCCAGCAAAGATGACCTTATGTTTGTCATTGTGTGCTAAAATCGCCCTTGTACTTTTTTTTTTCACTGCTGTAGAAAGAATCCTTTGTTTCTGGTCTCCTCTCCAGACTGCACTGTAATCTACTTTACATAAACCATCTAGCAGACATCTGGTCTGTTTTTTCCTCTTATCTCGTTGTCATTTTTTTTTTGCTGTTGCATGGTATGAGTCTCACTATGACAAAACACGTCCCTTTTTTCTTTTGGCAGCTTCAGAACCCGAACAAGCGGGGGGGCACCGAGTGCTCCCGAGATGCCGGGGTCCAAAGGGGCGTGCTTATTTGAATGAATGGCTTAATGTACCCGACCTCTCGGCAAAGCTTTACCTTGCAGTACATTGTGTCTCGCTAAAAATAAAGCTGCTTTTAGCTTCTAGCAGTATTTGACAGTCCTTGTCATTCACTTTGCCACCGGCAAAATACACCGGGACACCTCACAGGATATGAAGGGTGGTCTTCCATAGGAAATTCATGTGGCGTTTAGTAACGGGAGTGTCATTTGAAAAAAAAAGTTAAATAGTCCGTTTTATTGCTTTAATATTTTAGACGCATTGGCTGGAAACTGCAAAACCTTGGATGAGATTCTAGGAAGGCTTTCTGTACACAGCGTCTGTCCTTCAAATGTTCTGTTCTCACAAGGTCAACTGGGGGCGAGCAGAAATTGTTTAAAACGGGGGGTCTCCCAACTTTCCAAACAATGGGCCAGTTTACTGTCCTTCAAACTTTAGGGAGACTAGTGTGAGTGGGCAATGTCCTATCTTTGGTATTGGGGAAATCATTAGTGCCCCATGGGTGTCAGTGGGAGGTTTAGTGTCCCATCGTTGGTGTTAGTGGGATGAATAGTGCCCCATGGGTGTCAGTGGGAGCAATAGTGTCCCATCATTGGTGTCAGTTGGGAGGAATAGTGTCCCATCATTGGTGTCAGTTGGGAGGAATAGTGTCCCATCATTGGTGTTGGTGGGGGGGAATAGTGTCCATTCAAGTTGAATGATCCCTGCTGGACCAGCCTAGATTCAAACTGGCTATGGTCGGCTTTAATGTCCTTCAGGCTTTGGTGCAGCTGGACCGTGGCCAGTCTAAGTAGAAAATGCCCCAGCATCAGTGGGAGTAAACAATGACCCATCATTGGTGTCAGTGGGAGGAATAGTTGTCCCATCATTGGTGTCAGGTGGGAGGAATAGTGTCCCATCATTGGTGTCAGGTGGGAGGAATAGTGTCCCATCATTGGTGTCAGGTGGGAGGAATAGTGTCCCATCATTGGTGTTGGTGGGGGGGAATAGTGTCCATTCAAGTTGAATGATCCCTGCTGGACCAGCCTAGATTCAAACTGGCTATGGTCGGCTTTAATGTCCTTCAGGCTTTGGTGCAGCTGGACCGTGGCCAGTGTAAGTAGAAAGTGCCCCAGCATCAGTGGGAGTAAACAATGACCCATCATTGGTGTCGGTGGGAGGAATAGTGTCCCTTCATTGTCAGTTGGGAGGAATAGTGTCCCATCATTGGTGTCAGTCGGGAGGAATAGTGTCCCATCATTGGTGTCAGTTGGGAGGAATAGTGTCCCATCATTGGTGTCAGTTGGGAGGAATAGTGTCCCATCATTGGTGTCAGTTGGGAGGAATGGTGTCCCATCATTGGTGTCAGTGGGAAAAATAGTGCCCAAAGGCCCCCACAGTATGGAGACCGCTGGTTTAAAGTGATTGTAAAGCTTTAATTTTTATTTAAATGAATAAACATGTCCTACTTCTGCTGGCAATACACGTATAGATTTTCATTTTGAACATTTTTGATTTTCTAATCGTCACTGAGGTCCGTTTTCTACCGCAGCGACGGGAAAGTACGAACGGGCAGAAAGGAAAAACTTTTCTCGATCGAAACTATTTTTCGGACGGCGTATGTGGGTTTTCGGCGTGAAATGACATTAGAATTTTAAACCAAAAATCTATTTTTGTACAAATGTTCTTCTGATCATTCTCTGTGAAAATCTATAGGTGTATGGCCAGGTGTAATGGTTTTGCATAGAGCAACCCAGATCATCCTCCTCTCGGGTTGCCTGCCAACGCTCCTGCCTCCCCCCTCCTATGTCAAGCATACAGCATAGGAAGCTGCTTCCTATAGGGGCACTCATGCACGCTTGATCTCGAGCTGGGCTGTATGCGTCTGTTCACACAAACAGACTGACTCGGCCACGCTCTCTGCTCACAGATATTGACTGATCGCAAAAGCAGCCAATGGCTCAGCCATGTGAGGGGGGGCGGGGAGAGGAGCTGCTGCAGATGTGCACAGCGTGGGATCAGGTAAGTATTTAGGGGGGCTGTGGGGGAGCTGCTATTTAAAATATTATTTTGTACCTTGATGTAAAGAATGCATTAAGGTTAAACAATATATATATATATATATATATATATATATATATATATATATATATATATATATATATATATATATATATATATATATATATATATATATATATATATATATATATATATATATATATATATTCAATCTTTTGTTTAACTTTTACAATCAGTTTAGGGACCTGTACTGAACACAGCGTGCCATGTTGCATTTACAGGGGTAGTAAACAAAAACTGCAAGGGGTTAATTGCTCATTTATGTTTAGGGGAGAGATGAAGAAGCTTTATCACTTACCCTGCACCCTATTACAGCACTCTCCTCCTCCGCACAAAGCCCCGGTCTGTGGGCAGGACCTCTTCATTATCACCTGCAGTACACGGACAATCACCCTGTATAGTACACAGAGGAGGCTGGAGCCCCACCGGAGCTGGTCACAGATTACAGATGAGGAGGCCCAATCCCAGCGCTGGAAGGAGCCTTCTGAAGCGAGGAGTAAGGTAGCTATTTTATTCCTTAAAGCGGACCGTCCGTCATTTTTACAACTTTCCATCTAATAAATATTCTGCCCTTGTTGTTGTTTTATCTTTGGATAGTAAATCCCTTATACCAGTGGTCATCAACCCTATCCTCAGGACCTACTAACAGGCCAGGTTTTATGTATTACCTTGGGGAGATGCAAACTAGAATACTGCAATCAGCGAGCAGCAAATGAGATCACCTGTCATGTATTTCTGTTATCTTGCAAACCTGGCCTGTTGGTGGGCCCTGAGAACAGGAGTTGATGACCACTGCCTTATACAGCCCAGTCCTGTCTCTTATCTGGTTATTCGCCTCGGCTTATGACATCATGCACCCCTTGCTCGCTTTCTCCTTTTTTCTTTCTTTCTCTTTCTTTCTCTCTTTGTCTTTTCTTTCTTTCTTTCTTTCTTTCTTTCTTTCTTTTTTTTCTTTCTTTGTCTGTCTGTCCTTTTTTTCTTTCTTTTTTTCTTTCTTTCTTTCTTTCTTTCTTTCTTTCTTTCTTTCTTTCTTTCTTTCTTTCTTTCTTTCTTTCTTTCTCTGTCTTTCTTTTTTTCCTCCTCCTCCTTTTTCTCTTTCTTCTCTTTCTTCTCTTTCTTCTCTTTCTTCTCTTTCTTCTCTTTCTTCTCTTTCTTCTCTTTCTTCTCTTTCTTCTCTTTCTTCTCTTTCTCCTCTTTCTCCTCTTTCTCTTTCTCGGAAGGGAGTTTGGGTGAGTCATAAGAGGGTTAATGGGAGGTGTGTGTCTGTGTAAATCCAGGAAGTATATAGGTCGCAGCTTCAGCTGCCCACAGTTAAAATGGCTGCAGCCAGACTCAGTGGAGGGAGATTTCTGCAGCATATTTGGCAAATACAGAATCACAGTGTGTGTGTGTGTGTGTGTGTGTGTGTGTGTGTGTGTGTGTGTGTATAAATATATATATTTTTTATAAAATGGTTGGAAGGAAGCTTCAGAATGGCAGATGTTTTTATTACAAATTATATGAGCAGACTGCAGTTCCTCTTTAAAGTGTCAATATGCCATTCACCAGCCCCTTCATTTTTCCATGGCTCTCGCTGTGTTCATAACTGAAGCACAATAAACGGTTTACTATGCTTGTTTGTGAATGAACAGGAAGCCGCTCAGCACAGAGCACTTCCCATTCATTCACTGTCCAGTGCAGCTGAGGTTGCATAGAAAGTCATGTGTGTTTGAGCTTTGGGGGTACACACCCTACTGCAATAGGCTGTGTACATCTATGGCGCAGAGCCTTGGGGGCACTCTACACATGCTCAGTTTGGTGTGCATTGTTAGAGAGTTTTTTTTTTTTTTTCTTGGGAGAGTGCATGTGATCAGCATTGTCCAGACAGAGGCTCAGGGGTCCTGCAGACTCTTAGGACAATCAGGGGAGAAGAAAAAATCCTCCTACAAGCTTTAACGTACACTGATAGAAGTCACAAGACTACTATATACTGCTGAGAAAAGGTATTTAGCAGTTTAGATTTACTAAAATAATTGCATTTCCATGTTCTGTCTACTGTGGGAGACCAGATAAAGTGACTGCAGGCTCCTGGGGAGGCCAGATATAGTGACTGCAGAGTCCTGGGGAGACCAGATATAGTGACTGCAGAGTCCTGGGGAGACCAGATATAGTGACTGCAGAGTCCTGGGGAGACCAGATATAGTGACTGCAGAGTCCTGGGGAGACCAGATATAGTGACTGCAGAGTCCTGGGGAGACCAGATATAGTGACTGCAGAGTCCTGGGGAGACCAGATATAGTGACTGCAGGCTCCTGGGGAGGCCAGATAAAGTGACTGCAGGCTCCTGGGGAGGCCAGATATAGTGACTGCAGAGTCCTGGGGAGACCAGATATAGTGACTGCAGAGTCCTGGGGAGACCAGATATAGTGACTGCCGAGTCCTGGGGAGACCAGATATAGTGACTGCCGAGTCCTGGGGAGGCCAGATATAGTGACTGCAGGCTCCTGGGGAGGCCAGATATAGTGACTGCAGGCTCCTGGGGAGGCCAGATATAGTGACTGCAGGCTCCTGGGGAGGCCAGATATAGTGACTGCAGGCTCCTGGGGAGGCCAGATATAGTGACTGCAGGCTCCTGGGGAGGCCAGATATAGTGACTGCAGGCTCCTGGGGAGGCCAGATATAGTGACTGCAGGCTCCTGGGGAGGCCAGATATAGTGACTGCAGGCTCCTGGGGAGGCCAGATATAGTGACTGCAGGCTCCTGGGGAGGCCAGATATAGTGACTGCAGGCTCCTGGGGAGAGCAGATATAGTGACTGCAGAGTCCTGGGTCTAGTAACACTTCAATTAATTTTCCCCTAGACTAAACTTGTATTTGGGGGCGGGGGGCACTGCAAGGGTGTATTTATTTTATTTTTTTCCATCCATGTCTCCATGCTTTTATTTTGTTGAGATCAATTTGAAACCAACTCCTACCCCCAACCCCCTTACTTGGCAATTTCTAACCATCTTCAATAAGGGCAGATGGTCCATGTAGCATATACTTCCTGGGATCCATCTGCCCTTAGCTCAGGAGGTGGCCTTGGCTCCACAGGCAGGGGGTGTGCTTATGGGAGAGAGCTTCTCCTTCCCTCCTCTTATGAAGACTCTTGGGATGTATGACATCATTATGGCCCAGACAAAAAATCAAACCTTTTATAAAGAATAAATATTCTTTTGCCTTCCTTCTAATTACTAATCCTAGCAGTGTAAGGATTACAAATGGTTCATGTTGATTTGAAAGCGTTTTTAGTTCCACTTTGAGAAAAGCCTTCCTGTATGTCTCGGGTTTCTTTTAGACATCCCATTTCATATGTGGCCTTTTACTGACCGGGGAAATGCTTACATATAAATACTGCGACCATTACATTTACTTCACCTGTCATCAATAATCGTCCCTTTTCTCCATTTCCCAGCACTCCATCGCGTGGTGCAAGATCTGGAAGCAGCCACACAAAGATGAGTCTCCATGGTGCCAGCGGCGGTCACGAGCGATCACGGGACAGAAGGCGATCGAGTGACCGGTCTCGGGATTCATCCCACGAGAGAGGAGAGAGCCAGCTGACCCCGTGCATCCGAAATGTTACCTCGCCCACGCGGCAGCATCAGAGCGGTACGTGTCCTCTTAGTATGGGGAAATGTTTCACCACCAAACACCCAGGAAAGCTGCCAAAACATTTGCACTAAATGAATCTTTGCTCATTATTTTATTTGGTATTTCCCCCCCCAACACAGGACTAAACCCTCCTATGCTTTTCAGACAAGGAAGCTGCCATCTTGGCCTCTGTTTGATTTGCAACTCCCATGGTGCTGCCCATGTGATCATTGATGACTCCAGCAAGTTGACGGCTTAACAGTTTGGTTGAATGGTTGAGAGTGCAAATGTGACAGTTACCATGGAATGTAACTGTTCTTTAAAAATGTCATATCAATGGGTTTATTTCTGCTTTAACCCTTTCACTGCCAGGTCTGTGCCTCTTACAGACCCGACAGCGGGTGGTTTTTACACACAGCCACCGGGATTGTGTATGTATAGATATAGATATAGATAGATAGAGATATAGATATAGATATATATATATATATATATATATATATATATATATATATATGAGCTGAATACCTGGCGTTGCCCGGTCTTCCTATCTTAACCTTTTGGGGAGGAAAATCATAGTAATATAAATATACCCATCTTTTATATAAGGGTGTAGGTAAGGGTTAATGTAACTGTCATATATTTTTATTTGGCATATAAGTAATATGTGTAGCAGGTATTATTGAAATATCTCCAGGCGTACAGAAGTTATGTGGGAACATACATTTCCCATTGATTTGCATGGGACTTTAAACAAAAACCCCGACCCTCACAAATGGGGGTAGTTAAGGGATAAATTAACTATCCTATAGTTTAAGTGGACGTATAGGTAACATGTGACCAAGTGTTATGGAAATATCTACAGCCGTTTGGAAGTTATGAAGTAACATGTATTTCCCATAGAGTTGAATGGGACTTTAAAGGAAAACCCCGACCATGGCAAATGGGGGTGGGTAAGGGTTAAACCACCTATCCTATGTTTGTTGCTGACATATAAGTAACATGTGTGCCAAGTTTCATGTTAATATCTTTAGCCGTTTGGACGTGATGCTGGAACATACATACACACGTTGAGTTTTATATATATATATAGATATATAAAATCTATGCATGTGTACACACACACACTGTCTCTCTCTCTCTTTATAAAATTATATAAAAAAATTCTCGCTAATATTTTATATATAAAAAAATTCTCTCTAATATATATTATTTATATATATATATATATATATATATCTATATCTATATCTATATATATCTATCTATAAATAAAATCTATATCTATCTATAAATAAAATCTATATCTATATCTAAATCTATCTCCATCTATAAATAAAATCTATATCTATATCTATATCTATCTCCATCTATAAATAAAATCTATATCTATCTCCATCTATAAATAAAATCTATATCTATCTCCATCTATAAATAAAATCTATATCTATCTCCATCTATAAATAAAATCTATATCTATCTCCATCTATAAATAAAATCTATATCTATCTCCATCTATAAATAAAATCTATATCTATATCCATCTATAAATAAAATCTATATCTATATCTATCTCTATCTCCATCTATAAATAAAATCTATATCTATATCTATATCTATCTCCATCTATAAATAAAATCTATATCTTTATAAATAATATATATTGGAGAGAATTTTTTTAGATATAATATTAGCAAGAATTTTATTGAGTGAGACAGTGTGTGTGTGTGTACGTACATACATAGATTTTATATATATATATATATATATATATATATATATATATATATATATATATATATATATATATATATATATATAATTTTGAAAGAGAGATATTATTATTATAGATAGATGGATTTTATTGAGAGAATTTTATTTATATATATATATATATATTATGAGAGACACTTCTTCTTTTTTTTTTTTTTTTTTTTTTTTTTTTTATGTAAAGAGATAAGAGATGTTTTATATATTTAGAGAGAGAGAATTTTTATATATATATTTTTTTATAGAGACCTAGACAGGGACCTCTATATCTGACACGCTGACCCCCTGCCTGTCAGCTGTCGGACGATTGCTTCCACATACCCCCAGTAACGTCCCCAACCCCCATCTCGTGCATCTGTGGGCCTGGGATCGGCATAGCAGGTGCTGACGAGTAGGGAAGGGAGTGGAGTGGGCTGACGTCCGCTTTTCTCCCCTCCTTGTTGGTGACCCAGAAAGTGACATGTTTGACGTCGCTTCCGGGTCCGCCTGCCCGCATACCCAGGACACAATGTAATGCAATGCGTTTTGCCAAATGTGCCATGTAAGGGGGTGAAGAGTCCTTAAAGCAGAACTTCCACTTTTCTGTGGAACTCTGCTTTAAACCTGCAGGGGGTCCATTATTTTATATTGACTTTAAACGTGCGCAACAAGGGTTTTGCCAGCAAAAGGGTTAATGTGGAACTAAACCTATCATTTTAAGTTTCCCAAAATGGATACATTCTAGGCATGCCCTGAATGATGACTCCCACAGATTCTGTCAACCCATCGAATGGCTGGTGTCATAACTGATCACATGGCAGCTGCAGATCAAACAGAGGCCAAGATGGCCGCTTCCATTGCTGTAAAGGAGAGGGTGGTGTAGTTCCACCTTTAATATTATGTAAACACAGATAATATGTAAAGGTTTGTGTGCCACACATCTAGTAACATGTACATATTATTACACTGTGACATAACACCATGCTTTGATTTATTTATTATGCAAAGTTTTTGCTTAAGTGAGAACTTTCTAATCGGTGTTTGTCTATTGTGACTACAAAACATAACCCCAGTGCAATGTCGGAGAAGTGACAAGCTTTCTGTGTAAAAAGAAATAAATTGTTTGTGGTCTTCTTACTACCAACAGTCTAATCCATGTGGAAGAATTAAAGGGAAAAATATGCAACCCTTGTGGTTATGGCCACCCCTGTCCTCAGCATGTCGCTGTTAAATGTGTTTGACTGGCCGTATTTCCCATCATGTGCAGTGCCTGAAACCAGATTACAGATATCCCCTGTGATAGAAGCTCAGTGTTTAGGGCTCGTTCACTCTTGCTCTCTGAAGAGTGATCCACGTTCGGATTGCTCTTCAGAGAGCATTTGACAATGGTGAGGAGGTGTTGCACTGCCTCATCGCCTATATCAGTGATGGCGAACTTGGCACCCCAGATTTCTTGGAACTACATTTCCCCTGATGCTCAACTACACTGCAGAGTGTAGTTCCAAAACATCTGAGATGCCAAGGTTAGCCATCACTGGCTTATATGAATCCCTTGAAACTTGCACTAGTGTGCTTTTTTTTTTTGTTTGTAGGCCCTAAACCACCACTAGATGACAGCATACAGCAAAAGGTGGGGTAGGGTAAGGCGGGATGAGGTAAGGTAGGATGAGGTAAGGTTAGGGTAGGGTAAGGCGGGATGAGGTAGGGTAAGGCGGGATGAGGTAAGGTAGGGTAAGGCGGGATGAGGTAGGGTAAGGCGGGATGAGGTAGGGTAGGGTAGGGTAAGGCGGGATGAGGTAAGGTAGGGTAGGGTAGGGTAAGGCGGGATGAGGTAAGGTAGGATGAGGTAAGGTAGGGTAGGGTAAGGCGGGATGAGGTAGGGTAGGGTAAGGCGGGATGAGGTAAGGTAGGGTAAGGCGGGATGAGGTAAGGTAGGGTAGGGTAAGGCGGGATGAGGTAGGGTAGGGTAAGGCGGGATGAGGTAGGGTAGGGTAAGGCGGGATGAGGTAAGGTAGGGTAGGGTAAGGCGGGATGAGGTAGGGTAGGGTAAGGCGGGATGAGGTAGGGTAGGGTAAGGCGGGATGAGGTAAGGTAGGGTAAGGCGGGATGAGGTAAGGTAGGGTAAGGCGGGATGAGGTAAGGTAGGGTAAGGCGGGATGAGGTAAGGTAGGGTAAGGCGGGATGAGGTAAGGTAGGGTAAGGCGGGATGAGGTAAGGTAGGGTAAGGCGGGATGAGGTAAGGCGGGATGAGGTAAGGCGGGATGAGGTAAGGTAGGGTAAGGCGGGATGAGGTAAGGTAGGGTAAGGCGGGATGAGGTAAGGTAGGGTAAGGCGGGATGAGGTAAGGTAGGGTAAGGCGGGATGAGGTAAGGTAGGGTAAGGCGGGATGAGGTAAGGTAGGGTAAGGCGGGATGAGGTAAGGTAGGGTAAGGCGGGATGAGGTAAGGTAGGGTAAGGCGGGATGAGGTAAGGTAGGGTAAGGCGGGATGAGGTAAGGTAGGGTAAGGCGGGATGGGATGAGGCAGTAGGGTAGGGCGAGGCGAGTTGGGATGAGGTAGTAGGGTAGGGCCAGGCGAGTTGGGATGAGGTAGTAGGGTAGGGCCAGGCGAGTTGGGATGAGGTAGGGTAGGGTAGGGTAGGGCGAGGCGAGTTGGGATGAGGTAGGGTAGGGCAAGGCGAGTTGGGATGAGGTAGGGTAGGGTAGGGCAAGGCGAGTTGGGATGAGGTAGGGTAGGGTAGGGCAAGGCGAGTTGGGATGAGGTAGGGTAGGGTAGGGCAAGGCGAGTTGGGATGAGGTAGGGTAGGGTAGGGTAGGGTAAGGCAAGGCGAGTTGGGATGAGGTAGGGTAGGGTAAGGCAAGGTGGGATAAATGGAGCCAGACCAAGATTGGTGCCAAGCGCAGCATCAATAGATCTAGGTGGGTCTGGGCCTGTTAATTTTTGTTACACCTATTTAAGTTGCCCTTGGGTACAAATAAGACACGTAGATCCACTGTACCGAGATGATAGTCTGGTAATGTCTTGGCAAGTTTATAACTGAATATCTTTTTAGCTTTATGTAGCATCTGAGTTCCTGAATCGGGGATTTCTGCATATATTGGCCAATCTCCTTAACCAAAAATGAAGTCATTCAGTGTCGGTGCCGCCCCCACCGTTGTCAGCCACACCATGCTGTGGAGGAGGAATGGCTCAGAGCATTAATTCTTCCACATGTCCTCCATATGTCTGACTGTTGGAGGCTCAGGGGGGGGGCCCATAAACAAGTAGGTAGGTGTTGACAGAAGAAGTAGTTGCTTCTCAGGAACATTAAGGTGGCTGGTGTGGAAGCACACGGCGCTTAATAAAGAAATTCTGAACCCCACCCATAGGGATAAATGTGATAATGGATGCAAAGATAAACGCTTCATTCATACAGACGTACTACAGGGTACACCTGTGCGAGTGCCATTTTTGCCCACACAGGTATGTACATGAGGGGTTCGTGCGTCCCCCGTGCTGACACTTGCGTTCCTTTTAGTTGGGATGCAGCGGCTGCTCGCAATTTGACATCTATGCGGACGCACAGCTCTGAATGTAGACTGTGTGCGTGTTGGGGACTGTGCACCCTCACAAATGTCTAATTTGGAGCAGCGGCTTTGCCTGTGCAGCCGCTGTGACTTGACAGGAATGGGACTACCTGCACGGGGATGCATGTAACGGCTGTACGGACAAACAAGGCCCTCACGCGGGGGTACGCTTTAGTACGCCCCATATGAAGGAAGTCAAAGGTCTCTGGCTGCATTGAAGTAGCCTATTGCAGTCACGTATTTCAATGCGTTTAAAAGGTTCTTTTTCTTTTACTGTCACTTTTAAGGCTCGGTTTCCACTTTTGCGACTGCAAAGTCACATGACAAGTCGTACCCCCTGATTTCCAATGGTTACGTTCATATCTGTGCGACTTCAAAGTAGTCCTTGCACTACTTTGGTCCCACTTTGATGCGACTTGAGGTCCAGGACCTCAATACGCTGGCATTGCTTCAAGTTGCATCAAAATCGGGGCAAATAATTGTGGTTAAATTTGCAGCAAAATCACGCGACTTTGGGGTTGCAGTAGTGGAAACGGAGCCTAAATGATAACTGTAAACAGGACAAATGGGGTGAATCTCCTCAAAGTGGGGGGGGGGGGGCACAGACAGCAATAAAAACCTGTGGGGGTCTAATCCCTTTCCATTCAAAACTTGAAAAAAAAAACCTTTAGCTTTTTTAGTTATACATTGAAGCGAAAGTTGGAAGTGCAATAACTTTTGTATTAATCATAACCTCATTGTCCCGACTAATCTGAATAAACCTTTATATGTGTTTGCTGCGGGTTACTGCACTGTTAAGAATACCCCATTCTGTATTGCGGTTTGTATGGCTGTGCTGTCACCATGGTAACTGCATCATTTTTTACCAGTTTACATCACCAATAATCACGTAGCATTGCAACGAGGATGTAACGGTCTCTTCTACCATTATAACTTACTATGTGTTCTGGTCTTATAATGGTAATTTGTCCTGATCTTTTATATTGCCCTGTCCCCGATCTGACAACCCAGGGTGACTTAGGGCATCAGGGTGGTTAGGGCATGATCATCAGCGTTTTCTGAAGGAAGCATCACCTGCGCTGAATTTCTAAACTTGTTGTAAAATGTTTTTTGTGTTATGGGACTGACCAGAAAAGGGGTGGAGTGTTATCTCCAAAAAAAAAAATGGGGAAACCCCCTACCCCTCCAGATCTCCGAACATGGAGATTAGAGTATGGGTAAGCATGTCCTACAATACACGTTTTTTATATAGTATGATAAAATTAATACATCTTTATTTGTACATTAAATTGTTTTAGTGTTAAAAACCTGGTCCATATCGACATGATAGAAATGCATAAAATACAGATGTAGAGCCTAGTGGGGCCAACGCGTTTTATTAAGATCCAGTGCTTCTTCAGGATCCACAAGCTCTCCTATATCAAGATATGGATACAATATCTACAATAAAAAGAAAATAATTACAAAATGTTGTACTACATAGTACAATTGTACATAAAAAAACACATTGTGGAGAGTTGCCAAGCCACAGGTGAATAAAAGGAAAAAAAAATGGCACCACCAAAAAAATAAAATAAAAAAAGTCAGATCATACCAATAAATGTTTTATTGGGTATTTTTAGGTGAGAGTATATGTCTGGTCTATGTACATATGTGTGTTTGCCCACCTCCCATTGGGGGGACATATACCAGACATATACTCTCACCTTAAAATACCTAATGATATACCTCTCCACAATGTGTGTTTTTATTTTTTTATGTACAGTTGTAATATGTAGTAGTGTGTTGTACTATTTTATTTATTTTTTTAACTGCTTTTTTGTTGGCGGACTTCAATAGCAGGAGCTCAGGTTACACACACAGCTGAATGAGTCAGAAGTGGGACATACACCACTTCCCCTGTGCTCTGCAGATTTCCTCTGCATATTCAGTTACACGCTGTCAAGTGAATACGGCTGCGCTGCAAGTGCCCCAGCTGCATGCACTTGCAGGGATGAAAGGGTTAAAGCAGTCATTGTATCGAATCCTCGCCGCCTGTCAAATGCTCTCTGAAGAGCGATTCGAACGCGAATTGCCCTACTGAGTCCACGGCTTGTGTGAACGAGCCGTAGATGAGAACGAAGAGTGGGTAAGATCTGTCCATCCTCCACAAAATCTGCAGCTCAGGTGATTCATTTGAGACCTACCTGGTGGTTAGCGCAGCACATGCGTGGTACCGCCATTCTGTGCTCTACTGCATGGCAAGGGTGAGTATTTTAGGGAATTTTTCCTACATCTCCATGCGATGATAGAAGCCTGAAGGTATACAAGTGTCTAAAAAGTTTGGTATATGGTTAGATATCTCAACAGCAACATGGGCCAGGTGCGTGCACATGGATATCCAGAGACACCTCGAGAAGCACCACCAATCGTGGAGTACACATGACCGTCTGGGTAAACCCGCTGTGGGCAGTTGAACATGGTCGGTGTTGGAGGTAGGGTCACAGTGCAATGAAGCAACGAGTGAAAAATCGAGTTCTGCTACAAATTCGGGAAGACGGAGACGCATGAAATGTTGGTGCAAGTGGATGGGACGGAAGCTGCGAGACGACTTGGGATAAGCCAAGTTCGGGTCGGCCACTGCCAAGAACCCCAGACATGAGTGTGTGCGAAAAAAAGCTGGAACGAGATCGGCAACTTGACTCTAGATTGAGGCCGGAGGAATTGGGCTTTAGCAAGGTCACGGTGTGCGCCATCGTCCGTGAAGATTATGTGCCGTACAAGCTGACCGATGAACAGAAAGCAAAACTGATGGAAACCTCTGGAGATACTATTACCATGTGTGACCAGGATCCATCCTTTCTGCCAACCATCGTCACTGGGGATGAGACCTGGTGCTACCATTTCTATCTGGAATCAAAGCGGCAATCAATGGAATGGCCTTCATTGTCTTCCCCACAACCCAAAAATAGTCTAAAATCAAATCAATGTTGATCGCCTTCTTCGACAATGATGGCATTTTCCATAAGGAGATCCAAGAACGTGTGACGGCGGTTCTGCAATCGATTCCTAAACGGGATAGTTTCCAGAAGCTTTGCTTCTCCATCGTCACTGGGGATGAGACCTGGTGCTACCAGTTCTATCTGGAATCCAAGCGGCAATCAATGGAATGGCCTTCATTGTCTTCCCCACAACCCAAAAATAGTCTAAAATCAAATCAATGTTGATCGCCTTCTTCGACAATGATAGCATCTTCCATAAGGAGATCCAAGAACGTGTGACGGCGGTTCTGCAATCGATTCCTAAACGGGATAGTTTCCAGAAGCTTTGCTTCTCCATCGTCACTGGGGATGAGACCTGGTGCTACCAGTTCTATCTGGAATCCAAGCGGCAATCAATGGAATGGCCTTCATTGTCTTCCCCACAACCCAAAAATAGTCTAAAATCAAATCAATGTTGATCGCCTTCTTCGACAATGATGGCATTTTCCATAAGGAGATCCAAGAACGTGTGACGGCGGTTCTGCAATCGATTCCTAAACGGGATAGTTTCCAGAAGCTTTGCGAACGTTGCCAAAAGTGTGCGGTGAAGGAAGCTGATTATTTTTAAGGCCAATAAAAGTTATTTGTATCTTCTGTTTTGGTTTTCTGATACCATTCCCCAAGCTTTTTAGCTGCACCTCGTATGTAACCGTCTATTAGGAATTTAGAAATGGCCCAGAAGCCGCAAGTGATGCTCAGACTCAAACCATCGGTCAGCCCGCGCCCACCATCTTTCAGCCCGGGCCCACCCTGACGTACTGATTTCTTATTCTCCATACCTTCAATGGCTATTTTCAAGGCCTGTGGTTCATGTTTATCTGTTAACAAAAGATTAATCAGACGCACAATAATAGAATGTGTGGCTCACCAGGAACATTACGCTTTGCCCAGGACTGCGAGGAGCCGATTATCATAAAAGCTGTTTTATTTTTCTCACTTTTTGATATATTACACCTCATTATTTGCTGGTCATGTAGCGAAGCCTTGGAAATGATTTACCAGCAATACGGCCATTACCTCAATCTTGGCACGGAGTCCTGAGATGACCCTCCAGCAATCTGATTTAAGAAGGTGGAAATCTCTGCAATCGATGAGAATTGAGTCAGAGAGAGGAAGGGAAGAATCTGTCATTACTGCTGCCTGCTCGGAATTTCATTGATGGAGTTTGTGGTACCGTCTTCTGTAGGTGATTAACGGCTTTAAAAGCGTTTTTCCTTGAGAATAAGGCCTCGTGGACACTGGTTGTTTCTATGCAGAAGTGAGCCTGATTTTTCAACCGCCAGCTTTAGTAAATAGACCCCTATGTGTGCATGGGCATTTAGAGGTTGAAAAAAGTCCAATCAGCTTCTAACCTCGGCTTGTTTAAATTAAAGGGGTTGTAAACCCTCAAGGTTGTTCACCTTAAAGCGGAGGTCCGCCAAATTTCTTTTCTTTCTTTTTTTTTTTTTTTTAAGTCAGCAGCTACAAATACTGCAGCTACTGACTTTTTTAAAATCAGGACACTTACCTGTCCAACGCGCCCACGATGTCTGCATCCGAGGCCAACCCGTCCCTCGGATGCTGCTGCCGCCATCTTAGGTGAGGGAATCAGGAAGTGAAGCTTTGCGGCCTCACTTCCTGGTTCCCTACTGCTCAATGCGCAACTCGCGCTGCACAATGTCACTGGTCCCTGCTGTCTTCTGGGACCCGTGTGTCTCCCAGAAGACAGCGGGGGGGCTCTGGACGTGGCATAGACTGCGGCAGATAATGTATGGGTCTATCTACTTTTCCAGCCACTCAGTGTCTGCCAATCCCTCCACTGGCTTCCGATTGCCCAGCAAATTAGTCGCACTATGAACAACAACTTGCAAAGCCATTTATAACTCTGCCCTGAGCTACATCGCCGATCTTGTCTCCCAAATATCACCACAACAGTCTTCTCTGCTCCTCTTGCTCTCGTCTCCTCCACCCATGCTCCATCTCCAGGACTTCTCCAGAGCTTCTCCCATCCTCTGGAACTCTGTCTCAATCTGTCTGGTTATCTCCTGCTCTGGCTGCCCTTTTTAGGCGCTTCCCTGAAGAGATTATCGAACCTCCATCTTACAACTGAACTTTTAACTCTACCATCAGCTCACCCCCCCAGTTATAACCTTTTTTTGCCACTTGCCTATCCTATTAGATTGTAAGCTCTTATGAGCAGGGCCCTCTTAACCCTCTTGTATTTTATTGTATTGTAATTATATTGTCTCCCTTTAGACTGTAAAGCGCTGAGCAAACTGTTAGCACTATATAAATCCTGTAGTAATTATTATTAACCCTTCATTTGACAGGTAAGGTTGCTTCGTATTTAGTCCTCCTCTTGGTTTTTGCTGTTTAACCCATTTGATGTAATAGTTTGCAAGAAAAGGCGTACCTGTGACCTGACTGGTCCTCTGAAGTCTGCTCAGACACTTCCTGGAGTGTCAATCTTCTGAGGGCCCCACCGCTCTCACTGTCCCTTCCCGCTCACCTATAGATTGCTACAGTGAGAGCTGCATGGGACCCAGGAGATTGACACTCCGGTAGCCATCAGTTTCCCTGAGGACTTTGGGGGCCCATTTTTCAACAATAGAGCAGCGTCAGAATAGACACCAGGAAAGAAAAGTGTGCAAGCTCTTATTTTCCAGGTTGCCTTTTGTGTAGCGTCTGGGTCGCTGTAATTTGATATATTCTAGGCATTGTATTTTTCCAGTTCTGGTAGGATGAAATATTCTACTCGCTATAAAGACTAAAACGATTTGTGGGGCAGTAAATTGATTAGGGAAATCCTTATGGACCCTGTGGAGAGCCTTTTTCCGTTCTCAAGGGAAGTAGAAATGTATGGTTGGAAAGTTTTTATTTTGTTTCTCTTGGTTATGATTCTTTTTACACGGTACCTGATAACCTGCAGTGTCTCCCTAGGGATGTCACTTGACCTTCCACACCTTCCAGTGACCGTGCATTGAAACCGACACTAAATTTTATTTTCTAGATCGAGAGAAGGAATATTGTTCCTCCCGGCCGAGCAGTCCCCGCCCTCAGAAAATCTCACCGAACGGTTCCAGTAGTAGTGTCGGAATGAGTAGCCGGAACAGTAGCCAGTCCAGTTCAGAAGGGATCTGTAAGACCGCTGGGGAGATGGTGTTTGTTTACGATACGGTGAAAGAAGGCGCTCGGAGCATACGCACCTCCGAGAGGGTCACGCTCATAGTCGACAACACCAGATTTGTTGTCGATCCGGCTATTTTCACGGCGCAGCCAAACACAATGTTGGGCAGGTTTGTAAACCCTTATTTTATGTCTGTTGCTGTCTTGTTAGGTCATTGTGTATCTTCTGCGCTTGGCAGTCTTCCTGTATTGCAATAACGACAATGACCCTAAAGAGGGATTCCATAAAGATTTTCAAAACATTAAGGGAAATACCAGGCATATTTTTTTTTTTCCATTATTAAATTTAAATATAATCAAATTTTATAAAGAAATTATAATACCTTAATAAACTTTTAATTAAACAAATTTATGAAACTGTTCAAATTTTGGCCCCACACCAACCTCACCACTAAGGATGAGCTCCGGCGTGTTCGCATAGAACACAGGCAGAGCCCCGCCAGGAAGTCGGCACCCGCGCTGCGCTAATCACAGCCAGGGAGACATTTCCCGATCTCTGCAGCCGAACATCGGACAATGTCTCCCTGGCTGTGATTAGCGCAGCGCGGGTGCCGACTTCCTGGCAGGCTCTGCACGTGTACTATGCGAACACGCCGGAGCTCATCCTTACTCGCCACACCAATACTTGCCTCTCCAGCAGCTCCTCTGAAATATGTGGTATTTTTCATTGGCTGAGGTAGGGGAAGGGTAGTGGGAAACTGCTGGAGAGTTGAGTATTGGGCCAGGGGGCTTTTCACCAGACCCAGAATGGGCAACTTGATAGCTGCCAGGTTTTCTTTAAAGAAAGCACCAATATAAACAGATGACAAGCCTGGAGGCCACTAAATGCCTAATATTTCCTTAAGAGACCGAAATCCCGCCTCTATGTGCTCCTCTAAGACTAGTTGTGATTATTAGGGGCCTGATATCAGGACTAACCCCACTCCCTGCCATACCCCTGTTTGCTCCTCTTGGCAATTGAGGAACATTGCTTGGGCAAGGGTATACACAGAGTAGACAGAAAGTCTCAGAACCAAAGAGGAGGGCCTTTTGTCTTACAAAGGTATAATGGGGCTCTTGTAGTATATGCACTTAACATAGGACTTTGTAGTTTAGTTACCCCAATTAACAGTCCAAATAACAGTGTGCTACAATATTAGAGCTCTTATACTTATTAAATCCCCAACAGCCCATGTGTTCTGGTGTATGTGGCAGGAGCACAGGCTTCTGACACTCCAGGAAGTGTCAAATACCAAATAAACTGACTAGGGGGGAGTATGACGTGAGCCGTAGGCGATGTGAGTATAAGTAATAAAATGAATGGCGCTGGAAAGATGGGTATGCCCTAATGGCTAATAAACAAAGTCCATGAATATAAACTCTATATAAAGGAGTATGTATAACTATGCAACATCAGTGGCAGCTCTCCCCATAGAGTTGAAGCAGTGACCCTGTGGGAAAAACAAAAAGGAACGACCAGGACACAAGACTAATTGTAGCGGGTAAAAACCAAATGGATTTTTTAAGTCCGTTGGCAACTTGCATAGATAGTGACCAAGTAGGCATATCTGTATATCTGGGGCAGAAGTATAAGAGTGTCCCGAGTTCATCTGGAGAAGGTCCCGAGAGGCTTGGGGCTCCTGAAGCTGGCGTTCCTGCCCAGGAGCCCCAAGTCTATCAGGACCTTCCCTAGATAACTTTGGGACACCTTTTATACATCTACCCCAGATAGCGAGCAAGTAGGTATATCTGGGGCAGATGTATAAGGGTGTCCCAACGTTATCTGGAGAAGGCCCCGAGAGGCTTGGGGCTCCTGGGGGGGGGACAGTCTCCAGATGAACTTTGGGGACAACCTTCTACTTCTGCCCCAGATATAAAGATATGCCTACTCGGACACTATCTGGGACAGATGTAGAGGGGTGTTCCCGTATTCATCTGGACAAGGTCCCCGAGAGGCTTGGGGCTCCTGAAACTGGCGTTCCTGTCCAGGAGCCTTAAGTCGATCAGGACCTTCCCTAGATAACTTTGGGACACCCTTATACATCTGCCCCAGATAGCGAGCCAGTAGGCATATTTTTATATCTGGGGCAGATGTATAAGGGTGTCCCAACGTTGTCTGGAGAAGCTCCCGAGAGGCTTGGGGCTCCTGGGGGGGGCCTTCTGCAGATAAACTCGGGGACACCCTGATAAATCTGCCCCAGATATATAGATATGCTTACTTGCTGCCAACTGACTTTCTCTTCTGTTCATGGACGGACACAGCGGCCTTTGACTGTAGGGTTATATCCGCTACTGTCAAAGGCTGCTGTGTCCGTCCATGAACTCAGAGAAATGGATTTTACGGTGAGTACAAAAACCCAATTTTTACCTGCTACACTTAGTCTGGCACCCCTGTGTGTTCCTTTTTGAGGTGAGTATAAGACCTCTTCTCTTGCCAGGAACTGTTTTTTGGCCAAAGGGTTCAGTTTACAAATGGTTTGACTCCTTTACTTTTATTTATCCATGAAATGAGCGCTTAGTCTCTGTGCGTTGTGTGCCCTGCGTGTCCTTCACACTGGTTGAAATCTGCTGCTCTCATTGTTCAGGATGTTTGGATCCGGCAGAGAACATAATTTCACTCGTCCCAATGACAAAGGAGAGTTTGAAGTGGCAGAAGGAATCAGCTCCACTGTGTTCCGGGCGATCCTGGTGAGATGTTTGGCCTTAGCAGCCTGGTCTGTTGTCGTCTTTTCCAGCACTCTTATAATCCCACCTCTGACTGGATCTCTTTCCATTCATCTGTCACTCTATAACACTCCTGCTGAGTCTGTCACTTTCTCAATGTCTGCATTTTACGTCACTAAATAACTGTCCATGGTTTTGACTTTTAAAATACCTTCATGTGTACATTTTTGTTTTTTAGTAGGTGCAGTTAGTTTTAAACATTTAAGTCCTGCCTACATGCAGGTACATTATATGGCCAGCTGTTTTTTGGCCCCTGACCATTGCCCCTTTATGAGCTTGTTCGATATCCTATTCACAAACCATTGCCATGGAATAGCACGCTTGCCAAATATAACAGCCTCTGCTTTTCTGGGAAGACTTTCTATAAGATTTTGGAGGGTGTCTATAGGAATTTGTGCCCATTTGTGAGGTCAGGTACTGATGAGAAGACCTGGCTCACAACTGGCTTTGAATTTCTTCCCAAACTTGTAGGATTGAGGTCAGGGTTCAATTTCCTCCACATCAAACCCAGTAACGCCATGTCCTTTTGGTTCTGGCTTTGTCCGTAGAGGTACGGTCATGCTGGAACAGAAAAGGCTTTTCACCAAACTTGCCACAGGGTTGGAAGAGTACAATTGTTCAAAATGTCTTTGTATGCTATAGCACCAACGATACCCTTCACTGAAAACACCTGAAGTCATCTAGAGGGGGTGTTCTACAATTGTCCATAAAAAGTGTGCTGGTTGTGCCTACATATTTTGGCTATATAGCATACCCACAGTGTCTGCTGTTACCCTAACTTCGGCAGAAAACCTTGTGTGTCTGATTTGGTTTTCCTTGGTTACCAAGGTCTTTACTTCCAGGCTATGCCCCTCTTGCCCTCTGTCCAATAACAGTGTCCTAATTGGTTGAAATTTTTTCATTGGACAGAGGAAATGGCAGTTGGCAATGGTTTAGCCAAGTAGTCAGGAATGGCAGTTGGCCATGGTTAAGTCAAGTAGTTGGGAGTGGTGATTGGTCATGGTTTAACCAAGTAGTTGGGAGTGGTGGTTGGCCATGGTTTAGCCAAGTAGTCAGGAATGGCAGTTGGCCATGGTTTAGCCAAGTAGTCAGGAATGGCAGTTGGTCATGGTTTAGCCAAGTAGTCAGGAATGGCAGTTGGCCATGGTTTAGCCAAGTAGTCAGGAATGGCAGTTGGCCATGGTTTAGCCAAGTAGTTGGGAGTGGTGGTTGGCTATGGTTTAGCCAAGTAGTTGGGAGTGGTGGTTGGCCATGGTTTAGCCAAGTAATCGGGAGTGGTGGTTTGCCATGGTTTAGCCAAGTAGTTGGGAGTGGTGGTTGGCTATGGTTTAGCCAAGTAGTTGGGAGTGGTGGTTGGCTATGGTTTAGCCAAGTAGTTGGGAGTGGTGGTTGGCTATGGTTTAGCCAAGTAGTTGGGAGTGGTGGTTGGCCATGGTTAGCCAAGTAATCGGGAGTGGTGGTTAGCCATGGTTTAGCCAAGTAGTCAGGAGTGGTGGTTAGCCATGGTTTAGCCAAGTAGTCGGGAGTGGTGGTTGGCAATGGTTTAGCCAAGTAGTCGGGAGTGGTGGTTGGCCATAGTTTATCCAAGTAGTCGGGAGTGGTGGTTGGCCATGGTTTATCCAAGTAGTCGGGAGTGGTGGTTGGCCATGGTTTAGCCAAGTAATGGCTTGGGAATGGGAATGGTGGCTGGCCATGGTTCAGCTTGGTAGTTTGGGAATGGCGGTTGGCCATGGTTCAGCCAAGTAATTGGCTGAACCATGGCCAACCGCCATTCCCAAACACTTGGCTGAACCATGGCCAACAGCCATTCCCAAACACTTGGCTGAACCATGGCCAACCGCCATTCCCAAACACTTGGCTGAACCATGGCCAACCGCCATTCCCAAACACTTGGCTGAACCATGGCCAACCGCCATTCCCAAACACTTGGCTGAACCATGGCCAACCGCCATTCCCAAACACTTGGCTGAACCATGGCCAACAGCCATTCCCAAATACTTGGCTGAACCATGGCCAACCGCCATTCCCAAACACTTGGCTGAACCATGGCCAACAGCCATTCCCAAATACTTGGCTGAACCATGGCCAACAGCCATTCCCAAATACTTGGCTGAACCATGGCCAACAGCCATTCCCAAATACTTGGCTGAACCATGGCCAACAGCCATTCCCAAATACTTGGCTGAACCATGGCCAACAGCCATTCCCAAATACTTGGCTGAACCATGGCCAACAGCCATTCCCAAATACTTGGCTGAACCATGGCCAACAGCCATTCCCAAATACTTGGCTGAACCATGGCCAACAGCCATTCCCAAATACTTGGCTGAACCATGGCCAACAGCCATTCCCAAATACTTGGCTGAACCATGGCCAACAGCCATTCCCAAATACTTGGCTGAACCATGGCCAACAGCCATTCCCAAATACTTGGCTGAACCATGGCCAACAGCCATTCCCAAATACTTGGCTGAACCATGGCCAACAGCCATTCCCAAATACTTGGCTGAACCATGGCCAACCGCCATTCCCAAACACTTGGCTGAACCATGGCCAACGCCATGAGCTCTTCTGCACGTTGATGCTCACTAATTAGCCCCTAATATATATATTTAATTATATAAAATGTGTCTAGGTCTGAGCACTTAAATAAAGAGCAGAGAGATTACTTTCAGCCGCTTCTCCTCCTTTCACTGTCCAATCGCCAGCTGGGGGCGGGGCAAGATCTGTAAATGTTAGTTAACTGCTGCAGAGAAAAATCAGGTCTCCAGCCTGACAAGTCTGTACTGTAAGGCTGAGCTGAATGGACAGGAAAGTTGATCCACTGGCAGGTAACACCTCACATATATACTGTATATTTTTCAGTTGTGTAGATTGTCAGTTGCCCAGTTCAGCTTTATTATACATTTCCATGTAGTAGATGAAATACAAATATTTCTAAGGTTTGGTGCATTTTCAAAAAACAAAAAAATTAAGAACTAGTGGAAAAGGCGCTGACCGCTTCTCGGCACCTGGCTATTTTATTATCATGTTTTTCGCTCTGAGGAAGGTGAAACTACATTTATGTTTTAGAAACCTTTTTGCTGCAATCATCATTCTTCCGGCAGTTCACAATCCGAGTTATTTTTTTTACTTATTATAAAGCTGCTGAGTCATAAACTGCTGCTTGACACAAGTATATTTGTGGTGCACTTTGAAGAAAAATTTAGATTTTTGTAGAGAGGCTCAGAATGTGGTGGAGCAGCTGTGTGTGTGTGTGTGTGTGTGTGTGTTTTTTTTTTTTTTTTATATATATATATATAGTCTAGGTCTGAGCACTTAGCTATGCTGGAGAGACTTCATTCCTGAGTCACTGAGCTCCGTTCCCTGACTGCTGATGCCAGCATCTCTTATTGCTGCAGTGATATGCTAATCAATATAGATGCTGCTTCTCTTTATTGTCCAATGCCTGTTCTATACGCACCGTCCTTGCTGCAAGGAACTGCCGTATCGCTGGAGACGTCTTCAGTACAGCAGGAACCCAGGGTAATGTAATTGGCTGGGCTGAAAAACACAAAGCTACTCCCCAATCCATTTTTGTTTTAACTGGGTAGCAAACGTGGTTCACTGATTAGCACTGCGGTGTTCTAGATTGGAGTTGGGACGTTCTGACCTGGATCACCTTCTGCTTGGAGTTTTTGTATATTATCCCCCTCCTGGTGCCTTCCACAGTCTGAGAAGTACTGGTAGATAGGCCTTCAGTCTGATTAGCCGGAGATGTTCGTGTCCATAAAACTTATAGGGCTCATTCACACCAGTAAGCTTCTATTAAAGTGGCTGTTAGCCCAGGTTCATACTGACTGCGCGCAATTTTATTCCCGCATGTCAGTCCCGATTTTAGAGACATCTGTGCGGGGTTCTGCACAGATGTCAATGGAACTCTCACCTGAAATCTCCAGAAACTACTTTTGAGAATAGTTGCGGCGTCGCACCGTTTCGGACGATTCAATTGCCGCCAATTTGACATGTCAAATCGCATCAGGGCTAAACCTCAGACATGAAATATGAACAAAGCATATCCCTCTATAGTATTTACTTTTCCTCAATCCATAGCACTAATGCCGCGTACACACGATCGGAAATTCTGATGAAAAAAGTCTCTAAGCTTTATTTAGATTTATGCATGGCAGCATATGTCTATACGTTCGTGTGTCCCGGAATGTGCTATGCTGTGCAAAAATGCGACATGTCTTATATATATTTTTCAGCACACCCCAACGATACAGGTTAGTGTGCAGTAAAGCAGTAGGACATAAGGCAAATTGCCTTGTCCATACATTGGGACTGCATTGGGCAATGCTGGCCATTGGGGCCGGTATGTGCAAGCTCTTAGAATGACCCCATAGTTCAGCTGATAGAGAAATGAACAGTGAAGCACCATCTGTGTAGCACTCTTAAGCAACAACAGAAAGTAATTAAAGCATAAAGATGACCCCCCCCCCAAAGCTTGGACAAACAAGACAGCGGTAGCAGCTCCCATGGCTTATTAGACAGGTTCTCTTTAAATTTGTCTCTTAGTTTAACAGTTCATGTCCAGAGGAAGGCAGCTGCCGCTGTATCACCCGAGGGGGGGGATTAAAATATCCCTCCGTCGCCAACAGTGGCCGTTGGCTTAATTCCCGGAATCGGATGAGTCCTCATCTACATTTACACCTCCCCCCCCCCGAGCTCCTGTGATACCACGGTGGGATCCGGTGAGTGCTTGGAAAGGGTTTACCACAAGATTCCAATTGGTGTTTTTGTGCTGGGCTCGCTTTTCAACGCCGTGAGCTCTTCTGCACGTTGATGCTCACTAATTAGCCGCTAATCGTGTTGTTGATGTTTCTGAGTATGGATGATGGGCTGTTCAGTCATTTCTCCCACATGGCCACAGGACACAACCTGGAGTCATTCTGCACTCCCCGGGCCACAGCCTCCGTGGGATGATATCTATGGCTAAATCCAGCAGGACTGACTTGAGTGGTAGATTCGCAAGAGCTGCAAATCCTTTGCTTCCAGACATCTGCTGTGTCAGTGTATGTCTAGTAAATGACGGGCAGTGCTTAAAGTGGACCTTCCGTCATATTTTTGAGAAGGTGGGTAAGAGAGTCCTGGAAGTGGGTGGGGGGAGGTGAGGGAGCCAGAACTGAGGAGAAGGTGGGTAAGAGGGGGAGAGTCCTGGAAGTGGGTGGGGGGTAATGGAAGCTAGAGTTGAGAAGGTGGGTAAGGGGGGAAGAGTCCTGGCAGGGGGAGGGGACCAGAGTTGGTGGAGAATAAGGTGAGTAAGGGGGAGCGGGTTCTGAAAGGGAGAGTTGTGGAAGGGGGAGAGATGTGGAAACCTAGTTAAGGGGGGTCAGAGTTGAGAAGTAGGTGGGTAAGGGGGAGAGGGTCCTGGAGGGGGGGGGGGGACCAGAGTTGAGAAGTAGGTGGGTAAGGGGGAGAGGGTCCTGGAGGGGGGGGACCAGAATTGAGAAGGTGGGTAAGGGGAAGAGAGTTCTGGAAAGGGGGGAGGGGGGTGAGGGAACCAGAGTTGAGAAGAATGTTGGTAAGGGGGAGAGAGTTCCGGAAGGGGTGTGAGGGAATTTGAGTAGAGAAGGTGGGCAAGGGGGAGATAGTTGAGGGGACCAGAGTTGAGAAGAAGGTGGGTAAGGGGGAGAGAGTCCGAGAAGGGGTGTGAGGGAACCAGAGTTGAGAAGAAGGTGGGTAAGGGAGAGTCATGGAGGGGGTGTGAGGGGACCAGAGTGGAGAAGAACGTGGGTAAGGGGGAGAGAGTCCCGGAAGGGGTGTAAGGGAATTGGAGTAGAGAAGGTGGGCAAGGGGGAGATAGTTGAGGGGACCAGAGTTGAGAAGAAGGTGGGTAAGGAAGAGTCATGGAGGGGGTGTGAGGGGACCAGAGTTCAGAAGAAGGTGGGTAAGGGGGGGAGCGAGTTCTGGAAGGGGGGGTGAGAATCGGACTTGTAGCGCCGATGTGGAGGGGTGAGAACTCTGTACAGGAAGTGGTGCTGAGAATGATGATTGCGACAATAATAGGTGTGATTTAATTTAATATTTTTAATGCCTCAAGTTGCGACTGCATCCTTATGTTCTGATCTGTCACTTCATCGCCCATCCGTCTCACTTTTTATTCTTTTGTGTCTTCTTATTTTAAATTTTTTGCAGATTTTTTTAATTTTTTATTTTTTTTAATTGAATCTTTGTAATTTCATAAGGATTACTACAAGACGGGGATAATTCGTTGCCCAGACGGAATATCCATCCCAGAGCTCAGAGAGGCCTGTGACTATCTGTGTATCTCCTTTGAATATAGCACTATCAAATGTAGAGACCTCAGTAAGTATGCGGCAGACAGGGGGCGCTCACAGTCTTCTGTACTAACAACATTACTTAACTTGGTACTAACCTGTGGTGTGACGGTGCAGAGAAGTGATGCAGTCACCAGCCATTGTGCCCCTCCTTCTCCTTCTTCTGTGCATGTAGATCTTTTCTCTCTCTCTACAGTTTTATACCTCGCATGTCTGACTTTCCTCCCTTTACTCCGGGTGACAGTCGGTGGGGGAGGGGAGGGGGGGGAGTATTTTGGAAGCTGTCATCAGCATGTAGAAACTAGTATGCCTTCTTTTGGTGCTTTAATATATTTTTTTTTCCCAGAACTTCTGTATAGTTCACTGTACATAAAGTGGAGATTGTTTCTATCTGTCTGAAAATGGACAACAAACAACTAAAACTGTGATTAAAATAGAATAGTACAGCATTAGAAACAATGTTTCTAATTTTGTTATTAATGTTGGTAATTTACACATAATATACACAAGAGATACTTTGGTGGCAAATTGATATTTTGTTATGCAATCTATTAGAGCAGTGGTCTCCAAACTTTAGCCCAGGGGCCAGCTGTGGCCCTTTGTTTGCCTGTCTCTGACCCTTGGGGGCACTATTTCACCAACTGACACCAATGAGGGGCCATCGTTCCTCCCGCTGACGCCACCCGAGGGGGGGGCACTACTTCTCCCGCTGACGCCACCCGAGGGGGGGGCACTACTTCTCCCGCTGACGCCACCCGAGGGGGGGGCACTACTTCTCCCGCTGACGCCACCCGAGGGGGGGGCACTACTTCTCCCGCTGACGCCACCCGAGGGGGGGGCACTACTTCTCCCGCTGACGCCACCCGAGGGGGGGGGGCACTACTTCTCCCGCTGACGCCACCCGAGGGGGGGGGCACTACTTCTCCCGCTGACGCCACCCGAGGGGGGGGGGCACTACTTCTCCCGCTGACGCCACCCGAGGGGGGGGGGCACTACTTCTGATGCCACCCGACGGGCCATCATTCCTCCCACTGACGCCACCCGACGGGGGGGGGGGGCACTACTTCTCCCGCTGACGCCACCGATTGGGGGGCGGCTCTATCCTTCCCGCTGACACCGACGGCACGTGGTTTGATCCCACAGGCCCTTTGCTGAGGTTTGGAGACCTCTGTATTAGAAAGCTGTGCTGTACTATGAATATTTTTATCCCAGTTTCAGGATAGTCATCGGGCACCTGCTGACCAGAATTTCATGTCTACAACTTTTTCTCCATTAGTCTGCTCGCTGATCTCTGCTACTCTCCGTTTCTTTTCCCATTTTTTCAGGTGCTCTGATGCACGAGCTGTCCAATGACGGGGCCCGAAGGCAGTTTGAGTTTTATCTGGAGGAGATGATCCTTCCGCTGATGGTGGCCAGCGCTCAGAGCGGGGAGCGGGAGTGCCATATTGTGGTTCTGACGGATGACGACGTGGTGGACTGGGATGAAGAGTACCCTCCGCAGATGGGAGAAGAGTATTCTCAGAGTACGTCCGACCTTCTCTTCTATGTCCTGCTGTTATGCTCTCTATATCAGAGAAAAAATAAATATCTCTCCTGATTGATAACTTTCATTTTTTCTTTTCAGTCATTTACAGCACCAAGTTGTACCGATTCTTTAAGTACATTGAGAACCGAGACGTGGCCAAGTCTGTCCTGAAGGAGCGAGGTCTCAAGAAAATCCGGCTGGGGATCGAAGGTGAGATCTTCCACACGGTGGGAACCTCCATGTCAACAACCAATCAAAAGCAGAGATTGCGCCCACAGAAACAAGTATATGGGCAACGCCTGCTTTTTTTTTTTTTTTACTTAACTAGTCCCAAAATACCCCCTTCTGCCTCCTAAGGCTGCATTCACACCTAGGCGTACAAAATCGCGGCGTTTTGTCCCGCGAATTGCGGCGACAAATTGCAGCGTTTTGTACCGCGATTTGCGGCGACAAAACACCGCGATTGTGAATGCAGCCTCACCCCCTCTATGGAGATGGTTCACATCTCCTATGCCGAACGCCGAAAGCCGCCTGAAAAAAAGGTCCGGGACTTTTTTTCAGGCGGCTTTCGGCGTTCGGCATAGGAGATGTGAACCATCTCCATAGAGGGCAATGTGTTTTCATCCCTCAAGCGTCTCGGGGCTGCTGCGGCGTCACACTACAGGCGACAAAACGCCTAGGTGTGAATGGGGGCTAACACCTACGGTGTGTGAAAAAGATGTGTATACTTACCTATTTTCAAGTTATGGGATTCGGCTCACCTGTTACAGTCAGCGGTGGCTGCAGGGGAGAAGATAAGGCCCTCGACAACGGCTGAAAATTCCAGGAGTGGTGAGGTCAACCACAGGCTCCCATGTCCCAGCCATTGTCGGTGCTCCATCTTATCCCCTGCAGCCACTGCAGACTGACACAAGGCAGCCAGATCACTTGATTGGACCTGAAAATAAGAATCTACATAATTTTTTTTTTTTTTTTACACAGGTTAGTCGGCATAGATCAGGAGTATTGCATTTTCTATTGAAGGAGGTCTCATCAGTAACATTTTTTTCCAGCAGGGGTCTGAATCATGTTTGTGTAATGACTCGGGTCCTTCACATCACAGTCCTCCCTCTGTTCCCATCACAATCCCCTTCTTATATTGGTGTCTTCAGTCCTCCTTCACAGCGGTATCCTCTGCCCCAATTTTACACCACCCCCCCCCTACAATAGTGCCCTCTGCCCCTCTTCACATCACAGCCCCTGCATCTTTATGCCCCTTCCTCCATTAAAATCACAGCCCCCTGCATCTTTGTGCCCCTTCCCCCATTCGAATCGCAGCCCCCTGCACCTGTGTGCTCCCTCCCTCCTTCATTCATTCATTCATTCATTCATTCATTCATTCATTCATATATATATATATTATGTATATATGTGTGTACGACTGTGTGTCCCAAGCGTGTCGAGATCCTACAGGGTAAATGACAGCACCAGCCAGGAAGATACTGGCTGAAAAAAGGGCCTAGAGGCGATTCAGTTCGCATGTGTATCGCTATACAAGTCACTCACTCATATCATAGCCCCCTGCACCTCTGTGCTCCCTCCTCCATTCAAACCACCGTTCTCTGCACCTCTGTGCTCCCTCCTCTATTCAAATCACAGCCCCCTGCACCTCTGTGCTCCCTCCTCCATTCAAATCACAGCCCCCTGCATCTTTGTGCCCCTTCCTACATTCAAATCGCAGCTCTGTGCTCCCTCCTTCATTCAAATCACAGCCCCCTGCATCTTTGTGCCCCTTCCTACATTCAAATCGCAGCTCTCTGCTCCCTCCTTCATTCAAATCACAGCCCCCTGCATCTTTGTGCTCCCTCCTCCATTCAAATCACAGATCCCTGCAGCTCTGTGCTCCCTCCTCCCATTCATATCAGAGCTACCTACACTTCTGTGCTCCCTCCTCCATTCAAATCACAGCCGCCTGCATCTTTGTGCCCCTTCCCCCATTCGAATCACAGCCCCCCGCACCTCTGCTCCCTTCTCCTCCATTTTAGTTAGGTTTAAATTTTACTTTAACAGAAAGTGACATAGAAACTAGATTTCTGGCAGGATCAACAAGAATTCCTCTGTACTTGCTGAAAGAGCAGCCACTACCTCTAAGGACTGGGTTTGGGGTGTTGGCTTTTGGAAGCTTTTAATCGAAGCTGCCTGGTTGGACGCACCCGAATGCTTTTGTTTCTCATTTTTGTGTTTTATTCCTCCCTTCTAGGTTACCCGACATACAAGGAGAAGGTGAAGAAGAGGCCTGGAGGGCGGCCTGAGGTCATCTACAACTATGTCCAGCGGCCCTTCATCCGGATGTCCTGGGAGAAGGAGGAAGGGAAGAGCAGACACGTGGACTTTCAGTGCGTCAAAAGCAAATCCATCACAAACCTGGCCGCGGCGGCCGCCGACATCCCCCAGGACCAGCTGGTGGTCATGCACCCGACGCCGCAAGTAGATGAACTGGACATCCTGCCCAATCAACCCACACCGGGTAACAATGACACCGACCCAGACGGGCAGAACTCCACGTTATAAATACAGGGGGGGACCATGCCGCCGCCGTCTCTGCTGGCCAGTCGTTGGGGCCCCTTAACATCCAAAGGAGACCTGGAATCGTGGCATCGCAGGAGGTAAATGTGTCGCCGGGAACCACCAACGCTTTCTCTACAATCATTGCAACGGGAGGGCAGGAGCGGAGAGGTCCATGCTGTCACCGATGAACCGTTTTTTGGTTGTGCCGTGTGGGATTTTTTTTATTTTTATTTTTTCCAAGACCAAGGAATGAGGTTTCCGGCCGTGTACCGTGTTACCGTGGCTTTGTGATGTCGGCTGTCTCTTCACTCCCCCCTCCCCCCCCTCTTCTTCCTATCATGTTGTAACAGAAACTCTCTAACACTTAGTGGAGGAGATGAGCTTCCTCCCTTCGAGGGGTACACCCCCTCCCCCCCCCGTTTTATTTTTATGGTAGTGGCACTTTATGGATGGTTTCCGATGGTGTTTTTGTAAAGTTTATTTTATAGTAAATTAGTACTAAACTTTAAAAAGGTGCGTCTATAAAAAAAATTGTACAAGTTTGGGTGTAATCCCCTCTAAACGTATCGGTTGAGCACAATGGACTTTTTTTTTTTATATATATATAATATATATATATATATATAAATATTACACCACGAGGAGTGTTTTCACAGGCTGCGCTCAGAACCCCTCACAGACGACGTCTTGTGTTTTTTTTTTTTTTTCTTCTGTTTTTTTACTTTGCGAATCCGCTCTGCGGACAAATGTACCGAACTTTTGCCTGTAGGGGCTTCAAGCAATGCCTTACACCACACAATCTTTCCGGGGAGAAGTTTACCAATAGAATTGTTTATTATATTAAATGATTGTATGTTTTGCATTCAAATAAAAAAAAGTCATTCTTTTAAAAAATAAGGTGGAAGATTCTTTCTCAGGGAAGACGAGGTGAGAATATTTATGTTTTTTTTTGTATTTTTTTTAGGACGTTCAGAGAAACAGATACTTTATAAGTTCATAGTCACTCCTCCTAAATGCATGGCGCAGTACTGGGGGGGGGGGGGGGGGAGAGAGAGGGGAGAATCACAAGATTGGCAGGCTGGCTGGCTGGATCACATACATGTATGTCACCCAGACTGTTCCAGGTTAGGGAGCGCACATGTGCACGCCCCCTGCTAATCCACGCAGCAGGATTTTGTCAGCAGGTCCCAGGCAGTGTGTCTGTTGGCGGCCCTCCCCCCAGGCAGTGTGTCTGTCGGCGGCCCTCCCCCCAGGCAGTGTGTCTGTCGGCGGCCCTCCCCCCAGAGGGCGGTGTGTCTGTCGGCGGCCCTCCCCCCAGAGGGCGGTGTGTCTGTCGGCGGCCCTCCCCCCAGAGGGCGGTGTGTCTGTCGGCGGCCCTCCCCCCAGAGGGCGGTGTGTCTGTCGGCGGCCCTCCCCCCAGAGGGCGGTGTGTCTGTCGGCGGCCCTCCCCCCAGAGGGCGGTGTGTCTGTCGGCGGCCCTCCCCCCAGAGGGCGGTGTGTCTGTCGGCGGCCCTCCCCCCAGAGGGCGGTGTGTCTGTCGGCGGCCCTCCCCCCAGAGGGCGGTGTGTCTGTCGGCGGCCCTCCCCCCAGAGGGCGGTGTGTCTGTCGGCGGCCCTCCCCCCAGAGGGCGGTGTGTCTGTCGGCGGCCCTCCCCCCAGAGGGCGGTGTGTCTGTCGGCGGCCCTCCCCCCAGAGGGCGGTGTGTCTGTCGGCGGCCCTCCCCCCAGAGGGCGGTGTGTCTGTCGGCGGCCCTCCCCCCAGAGGGCGGTGTGTCTGTCGCATGCAGTGGGCTGGCTCTTGGGTGGAGTTATTCAAATATCAAAATTCCCTGACAGGTGGGTGTGACTGTGGGGGGGGAGGGGGGAGATGCCTTGCATTTTCCTTCATTAGTGCAAGGTGTTCTTTAAATTGGACATGGTTGAGATTGTGCCATCAACGCCTCTCCACCTCATCCAATTGGAGAATGCATTGCATTAAGTCAGAGTGAGATGAGATTAAGAGATGCCTGTGGTGATTGACACCCGGTGTACCCTATGCAGCAGGACAACCACTCAGCATTTAGTTGAGGGGAAAAAAGGATGGACTGCCCACACTCCAAAAAAACATTAGGTTGTCTTTAATGTAAAAAAATGGGAAAATACACTACAAAAACCAGCAGAAAACGGGAATAACAGCCTACGCGTTTGACACTACAGATCAGTGCTTCCTCACAGGCAGTGGCGCCTGCTCGCTGCTGATCCCCCCCCCCCCCTACGAGTGTCTTCACAGACAGCCCGACACCGCGCTCCTCACATGCAGCGGAACGGGCTGGCTGGCAGGCTTCAGTATGCTGCCCCCCCTAAAAGTGCCGCCTGGTACCACCCGGTCCCATCATAGGGCCGGCCCTGATTCTAGTCTGTATCTCCCCAAGGTAATACATAAAACCTGGCCTGTTAGTAGGTCCTGAGGAGTGTTGATGACCACTGGTCTACAGTAATTTACATATGCGCCCCCCCTAATTGTACAGTAATGCACATAGGCAACGTATTTGTACGCCAGTTGAATCATACCTTCAGATGATTGGACGCTGGGCAGCTTTTGAGGATACACCCCCTCCTGGGGAACCTCCCCTATAACCTTACCCCACTATGAGTCTCTGAAGGTAATGGACCTCTTCTCCTTCATGGACACACCAAATCATATATATATTATTTTTTTATATATATCTTCTGATCTCCAATCTGCTCTCGTTGGCCTTCTGTCTACACCAGGGGGTCTCAAACTGGCGGCTCTCCAGTTGGCCGCCCCCCGCCTGTAGAATTAGTTTAATACAAAATTTATGTGAAAGAGCAGGAAAGATGGGGGGGGGGGGGTTTAACTTACCATGCAACAGTGGCTGTTCGTCCATAGAGGGCGCTGGAGCGCCGCCCGCCACTGAGTCTAATAACATACATTCGTGCATTGCATGAATGTATGTTATTGTTGCCAGCTGCCGCTGGTCTATTCAGAGATGGCCGGAACTTGAGCGCCGGCCACCTGAATAACGGCAGCTGGTTGGCTGTGCGGAAGTGCCTATATAGGCTTTCCGAGTACAGCCCTCGGCTCCTGGATGTCTTATTCTCGGGACGTACGGGGAGTGCGTTACTTGGATAAGACTGACGGCCGTCTCAGCCAATCAGGTTCCCCTATTCTGGTTATCGGTAACCTGATTGGCTGAAGCGTCACCAAGGCAGGAGAAGACATCATCGAGGGACATGGAAGGAGTAAGGCAAGTGCATTTTACAGGGCACAGTGGCATCAATTAAAGGGCACAGTGGCTGCATTTGATGGGCCCAGTGAGGCTGCAATTTTTTTTTTTTTCCGTTTGCGCCCCCCCAAAAAATTTTGAGCACCAGCCGCCACTGCCATGCAAGTCCTTTATTTGGAGGAGTACAATACAGGGACACAGTATGAATATTCAGGTACACCGGGCTATGCTGCCACCTTAAAGGCAGAACTACATTGCATCTGAGCACCACAAACGCGATTTAATTCATTTTTAATATGCAAAGCACACACACACCTCCATTCATGTTTCCATACTTTATTTAGCTGATAAGTCTCTTTGGGAAAAAAAAGAAATAAAAAACACCCATCTTGAGTAAGGGAAGATGATTCATGCAGCATTGACTTCCTGGAATCCATTTGCCTTTAGATCAGGCATGTAGGCAGGAGGTGTGCTTAGAACCCCTCCCAAAGACGTCCTGGGATAAATTACATCATCTTGGCCTAGGCCTGGAAACCAGGAAGTAACTGAAATGTTAAAAAAAAAAAAAAGTTTAAAAACAAAAAAGCAAAGAAAGTATATCCAAGGATTAAAAACAGTCAATGTCGATTGAGACAGAGTGAAGTTCTGCTTTATGGAGATTGGCCAAAACAGAGCTAAGGACAGCCCCTTGTATATAACCCCCTCCCACTTCTGGTGTGTCAACACAGGCCTGGGGGAACGCCCAAGAAAAAAAAAAGCCTACTTACCGAGCAGCTCACAGACAGCCGATTAACCCGTCTAACAGTATGTGTTAAAAACAGGGGTTTTGTCCCCCGCACGCATTTGCAAACGCATGCGTGAACCACGTCACGGCACCCTGGAATCAGTGGTCCTAACTAGGGTTGTCCCGATACTAGTATCGGGACCGATTCCGAGTATTTGCGGGAGTACTTGTACTCCCACAAATACCCCCGATACTGAAATAGAATACTTGCACCCCCGCCGCGGCTTGGTTAATACGGGCGGGGAAAATTACAGCTTTCATTTGAATAGCTGTAGTGTTTCCCGCCGCGTATAGACACTCCCCCTTGCTCGGGTGAACTGTCCAATCCCGCCGCGTATAGACACTCCCCCTTGCTCGGGTGAACTGTCCAATCCTGAGCAAGGGGGAGTGTATATATGCAGCGCGGCGCGAAAGACTACAGCTATTCAAATGAAAGCTGTAATGTTCCCCGCCCGTATTAACCAAGCGCCGGCGTGGCAGCATGTACGGTAAGGGGGACATGGCTGCATATATTGGGGGGGGGGGGGTACATGGCTGGATATGGGGGGGGGGGCATGGCTGCATTTGGGGACACATTTAAAAAAAAAAGTATCGGTATCGGCGAGTACTTGGAAAAAAAGTATCGGTACTTGTACTGGGTCCTAAAAGTGGTATCGGGACAACCCTAGTCCTAACACTAAACTATGAGTGTCCCCACAATGGAGGCGCATGCTGGTGTGTAAGGAACAGTAGGAGGAGTTCATAAGATCATAAACCTGAATTATAAGCTGACAAATGCACTTACCGTGTTTCCCCCAAAAATAAGCCCGGGTCTTATATTCATTTTGGCAACAAAAGACACAGTAGGGCTTATTTTCAGGGTAGGTCTTACCATGTAAAGTGCCGTCTTCTCTCCACCTCTTCCTCCCTGCCTGTCAGGAATCCCCAGTGTGAAGGGAGTTAAAATGCTTGTAAAATCCTATAATTCACTCTATTATAGTAGTATATAATGTAGTGTGTGTTTCTGCAATATAATCGTGCCAAATACCTTCATTATAGCGCCTCTGTGACCGGCCGGAGCTCTCTTCCCCGCAATTATATTACAGAAACACACACATTGTACATTATATACTACTGTAATAGAGGGGATTATAGGATTTAACAAGCATTTTCAAACTAGGGCTTATTTTTGGGGTAGGGCTTATATTGCAGCCCTCCTGGAAAATAATGCTAGGTCTTATTTTCGGGGAAACACGGTAGTAATTGATCATATGGGACACCTTGAGGCCAAAGACACCAAAAAAAAAACAGGGTTGGTTGGCTCCTTGACTGCACAGGCCAAATGTGAGAGCAGAAAACCTTGGGCAGGGCCATGTTAAAGATCTTCCCAAATCCAATACAGCCCAAGTAAACGGTTCCCTCAAAAAGAAAGGTTGTCCAGATACCCACTTTAGGGATGTCCTTAACCACTTAAAGGACCGCCTCCTGCACATATACGTCGGCAGAATGGCACGGCTGGGCACAGGCATGTCGCCTTTAAGACCCCAGCCATGGGTCGCCGGCGCGTGCACGTGACCCGGTCCGAGGCTCCGTGACGGCGGCCACGGGACCCGCGGACATGATCGCCGCCGGTGTCCCACGATCGGTCACAGGAGCTGAAGAACGGGGAGAGGTGAGTGTAAACACACCTTTCCCATTCTTCACAGTGGCGAGGTTATTGATCGTCTGTTCCCTGATATAGGGAAAGACGATCAATGACGTCACACGTCCAGCCCCGCCCCCCCCTACAGTTAACACATATGGTCACATTTAACCCCTACAGCCCCCTAGTGGTTAACTCCTACACTGCAATTGTCTTTCACAGTAATCGGTGCATTTTTATAGCACTTTTCGCTGTGAAAATGACAGTGGTCCCAAAAATGTGTCAAAATTATCTGATGTTTCCGCCATAATGTCAGTCACGAGGGGGGGGGGGGGGGGGGGGGGGGGGGGGGGGGGGGGGGGGGGGGGGTGGGGGGGGTGGGGGGGGAAATCGCTGATCGCCGCCATTAGTAGTAAAAAAAAAAAAAAAAATTTTATAAAATTGCCATAAAACTATCCCCTATTTTGTAAACGCTATAAATTTTGCGCAAACCAATGGTTAAACACTTATTGCGATATTTTTTTTACCAAAAATAGGTAGAAGAATACGTATCGGCCTAAACTGAGGAAAATAATATCTTTTTTGGGGATATTTATTATAGTAAAAAATATTTAAAAAATTGTTGCTCTATTTTTATTTATAGCGCAAAAAATAAAACTGTAGAGGTGATCAAATACCACCAAAAGAAAGCTTTATTTGTGGGGAAAAAGGACACCAATTTTGTTTGGGAGCCACGTCGCACGACCGCACAATTGTCTATTTAAGCGACGCAGTGCCGAATCGCAAAAAGGGGCCTGGTCCTTAACCTGCACATTGGTCCGGGTCTTAAAGCGGAGTTCCAACCACAATTAGCATTTTTCAAATGTATGTCCTTTCATCCTGCGTTTTTATAATATAAATCCGGTCACTTACTATTTTACAATCCGCCGCCGATCCGCATAGATATTAAAAAAAGTTTATAAAACTATATCTACACCGTTGTCATTTTGCTTGTGGGCATTGTGAAGCCTACAAGCACTTACTTCCTGGAAGTCTTGGATGGAGAGTGATAATTGGACAGCGCACTGCATCCTGGAAAATGATGACGCACACTTCCCAGGAGCATTAGAGGGAGAGGATGTCAGAATCCTAGGTGGTTTCAAAGGCAGATTTCATGGGACCGCATAGCAACAGGCATTTCCAGATGAGTAAAAAAAAGTTTCTTTTTTTTTTTAGTCGTAAGCTAGAGTTTAAAGCAAAATTGTTTTTTTGATGGAACCTCCACTTTAAGTGGTTAAAAGTGAAGTAGAGTGAGAACGGGTGCTAGTGTCTTGGTGGACCTCCTGAGGTGTGGGGTGGACAGGCCAAAGAGAGGAACAGCAAACTGTTAAATGTTGAGGGTCCACAGCAAAACCGAGGTAGCATAGATGCCCTGGGAGAAGTGGAGACATATGGGAGGAGGTAAAGCTTGGTGTCCACAGAGGCCAAAAGTTATTGAATTTTAAACCTGGAGAAACTTGTTGAGAACTTGTATGGGTTCCACTTTGGGATGGTGAACAGGTATGGAACCTTTCCTTTTCAGGGACAAGGATTTCATGACCTCTTGAGAGAAGAGCTGTGCTAGAGCAGCGTAAAGTCGCCCCCCCCCCCCCCAGTCTTTGTTGGCATTTTGGCATATTTGACAACCTTAAAGCGCATTGAGGTAGACGGAAATTCCAGTTTGTAGCCCAAAAATGTTCTAGAACCAGAGCCGGAAATGAAGGCCAACAGGCTTCGTTCAGTTTAAAAATTGTGATGTAAAAAAGGGGGGGGGGGGACTTCGCGACGTAAAGTTGTTTTTTGGAGCATGTTCATTCATTTAAGATTGTTAATTTTACGGAAAAAAATAAAAAATCTATGTAGCCCCCATACTGAAAGACTTGAAGACCCCTGTCCTATAAACACTAGCAACAAACTAAGGCAGGGGAAAGGGAATAGCCGCTCCAGGTGGGAACCCAGATGAATATCCTCCATTGCAGACAACTCAGGTGCAGGCAATGCACTTAGCAAAGCAGGAACAAAGATTGTCTCTGGACAGCCGCACTCTGAACAAATTGTAGCCTTTTGTTAAAAAAAGAAAACCTGACTGCCGACGCGTTTCGCACTGAAATTAGTGCTTAGTCATAGCTTAGCACTAGTTTCAGTGCGAAACACGTCAGCAGTCAGGTTTTATGTTATGTTGCTGTGACTTGTAGTGCTGTCCTTTATTCTTTTTAATAAAGGCTACAACTTGTTCAGAGTGCGGCTGTCCATAAACAATTTTTGTCCCTGCTTTAACAAACTAAGGCAGGCTGGGAGTGGGAGGGGTTACACTGGGCTGTCCCTACTGCTTTGGTTTACCAGGGTCCAATCTCTTGACAGCAGCAAAACCCAAATGTACCCGAATAATCATTTTGGGTCCTGTAATGTACAGTTAAATGTAACCAAAGGCAATTTATTTTTTAAGTTTTAGATAGAACAGAGGTTTTGTTTTTTTTTTACATTGTTTGCGCCCCCATTAAGGAGATTCACCCCATTTGTCCTTTGCGATTATGAAAAGTTAATACAGAAGAAAATTCCAAATTTTTGATTGACATCAGAATTAGGAAGAGAGGGGGAAATCTTCCAATGGGGACACTAGTTCTGGTGACTTCCTCTCACTTCCTGTTTTGTCTATGGATCAGGAAATGTAGGGAAATCTTCCCAATGGGACACAGATGGCAACAATAAAAACCCACTGATTGGGGGGGGGGGGGGGGGATAACCCTACCTCACTCTATCAAAATATTTTTTTTATATTCTATCATTTTTCCTTTTTTTTTTTTTTTTTGATAGGAGTAAGGGAGGGTTATAACCCCCATTTTTGCCACCTGTGTCCCCATTAGGGAGATTTATTATCACAATCACTAATGATTTTTTATTTTTAATAAAAAAAAATTGCAATATAAAGATATATATTGCAATTTTTTTTATTAAAAAAAAAAAAATTATTACAGACAGAAGAACAGGAAGTGAGGATTTCTCAGAAGAAATAAGGACATTTAAAAAAAAAATTATCTTTACAACCCCTTTAAAGCGGGGATTCACCCGAAAATCAAATTTTTAACATTAGATTGAGGCTAATTGTGGGAAGCACAATCGGGTGTTTTTTTTTTTTTAAATCAATGCAGTACTTACCGTTTTAGAGATAGATGTTCTCCGCCGCTTCCGGGTATGGGCTGCGGGACTGGGCGTTCCTATTTGATTGACAGCCTTCCGACCGTCGCATACAGCGCGTCACGAGTTGCCGAACGTCGGTGCGCAGGCGCTGTATAGAGCCGCACCGACGTTCGGCTTCTTTCGGCAACTGGTGACGCGATGTATGCGACCGTCGGAAGCCTGTCAATCAAATAGGAACGCCGAGTCCCGAAGACCATCCATCTCTAAAACGGTAAGTACTGCATTGATTTTAGTAAAAACACCCGATTCTGCTTCCCGTAATTAGCCTCAATCTAATGTTAAAAAAAAATTTGGGTAAACCCCTGCTTTAAGAAAAGTTTTTTTCTTTCCCCATTTTTTTTTTTTTTTATTCCCCAAAACTTAAGCCCCTTTCACGGTGAGGAGTTTTTCAGGTGGTTTAGCACTAAAAATAGCGCCTAAAAAAAAAAAAAAAAAAAAAAACTCCTGCACTGTAGTCTCAATGTGAAAGCCCGATGGCTTTCGCACTGAGGCGATACGCTGGCGGGACCGCTCCAAAAGTCCTGCCAGCAGCATCTTTGGAGCGGTGTGTTTACCGCTCTTCCTATTGAAAGCAATGGTAAACTGCGGTAATTCCGCCGGCACAGCGCCTCTGCAGAGGCGCATTGCGGGCGGTATTGACCCTTTTTCGGCCGTTAGTGGGGGTCAATACCGCCGCAATTCCGACGATATAGCGCCGCCCCCAGTGTGAAAGGGGCCTTGGTGCTGTCAAGGTTTTACCTTCTGGTTCCGTCAATAGAAAAGGATTTACAGAAGCTACAGCCAGTTATAGAACAATTAAACAATTTATTTAAAAAATATTAAACTATTACACTGTACCATGTATATAATATATATATATATATTTATAGAATAAAGGATTCTTACAATAAAACATCTTTTATACAATAATATAAGAAATATCAGAGTGGGGAGCTCTGCTGTGTAAACACATCATACGTCTGAAATGACATTTGCTGACAGCGGTGCAGATCTGCACAATGATTTAGAGAAAAAAAAGCAGCAATTTCAAAATATACATAAAATGCACGCTATACACCACTAGCTGGATGACTGGAGTCTAACACGTCGGAAAGTGAGTGATCCGATATAACACATGACAGTTCAGCCGGACAAGCCGTGTTGATTTGGTCTCCTCTGCACCGGGAGGGCAGCTGCTTGTTGCCACCCCTGAGAGGAGGTCTTGCAGGCCCGTGTGGCACTCAAGTCTTTTTATTTTTTAGCTCCCATAATGCACTTTGATGCTGCAGATGATGAGCGGCTAAAAAGCTTAGTCCGAATTCACAACGGCCAGGGTAAGTCGCTGAAATCCACCGGGCCTCCGAGTCCTGCGTCTGCTTCCAGGAGACTCATGATTACCGCCATGGCCGCCTCGTCGTTGCTCGGGCTGCTCGATCCGTGGTCAGGTTCTATCATGTCCATCCCCATCTGGGAGTTCTCGCCTACAACCAAGACAAGTTGTATTACGGTGTGCGACTGTGCGTGCCGCTAAACAGTCACAATCGTGTCTAGGGAATATCTGTCACAAGCCCTAAGAAGTGTGTCTGAAGGACTACACGACCGTGCATGCTCATGTGCCAAGTACTAATGTTGTGACATGATCACGTCAACAGCTTTGTTGCGATTGCATAGCGATCACATGATCACCAGAATCTCTCTCTCTCTCCCTCCCCCACCTCGAGTATCAGAATCCGCAGATCCCAGTACTTGGAAAGGTCTGGTGATCATGTGATTGTTATGCAATCACGTCAACAAAGCCGTTATGAATGAATTCATTCATAACCGCTGTGTTTCCTGTGTTGTGATTGGCCCACAGCTATCACATGGTACCTGGCCAATCACAGCACCCTGTGATTAGGCTGTAGCCAATCATGAATGTAACCCATTTAAAAACTGCTGTTACAATGAAGATCATTGTAACAGCAAACAAAGTTACTACTACCAGCTTTAGACCCTTTCTTTCATGATGCAGATTAATAAAGTAAAATTCCTCCCTAAACTTTTGCGCTAAATGGGGCCTCAAATGCGATCCCTGACATCCAAAAGGACCGCAGATAATGTTCAATATATGCAATTCTCAAGAGGATGGTCAGAGACTGCAGAGCTAATAGAGGAAATGAGGGTCAGAGAGTGAGGACAGGATACATGGTTGGTGGGGAGAGGCTGCAGAAGACAATACGAAGCTGGGAAGATGTTACCTGAGGCTGGTAGAGATCAATGTTCCCACTACACTGGCAGAGGTCTCAAACTGGTGGCCCTCCAGCTGTTGCAAAAAAACTACAAGTCCCATGAGGCATTGCAAGGCTGAAAGTTACAAGTATGACTCCCACAGGCAGAGGCATGATGGGACTTTTAGTTCTGCAACAGCTGGAGGGCCACTGATTTGAGACCCCCTTACTGGACTGCCGAGGTCTGAGGGCCGCACATCCTATACCAAAAGGGCCACAGCTTGGGCACAGTGGGGGGTCTAAAGTAAAACTTGTTGCCCTTCGGATTCTGTGATTTGGGGGGGAATTAGGTTGACACTTTGGGGGAGATTTACTAAAACTGGAGAGTGCAGAATCGGCTCTTCATAGAAACCAATCAGCTTCCAGGTTTTATTGTCCAAGCATATTTGAACACGCTGAAGTTAAAAGCCGATTGGATGCCATGAACAGCTACACCAGATTCTGTGCTCTCCGGTTTTTGTAATTCCTTTGGTCGGAGAATACAATTTCCATAGGGTGGTGGATCCGTCAGACTCCTTACCCATCATCGAGGAACTGTCTGAATACGGGAAGCCAGAATTGTCCTGCAGCTGCCCGGGTCCTAATCCGGAGCTCGGTAGATCCAGGGGGCCACCATTTAAAATCTATGAGAAAAAACACAACAGGAAAATAAAGATCAGAAATCCATTTTATAGAGCAAGTCGTTGGAAGGAGCGCAAAGCAGCCAACTGAACATAAAGATATCAATGAAGTATAATGAATATGGAAGCCCAAGTGATTCGGGAAACTTTTCCACAAGGAACTCTGACCTCCTGCCGATCCCCAAGGCTGGAAGTGCTTGGCAAGGACTGACTTTCTAGGCTTAGCCCCACCTCCTCCTCCTCCCCCCCCATCAGATCAGCCCTTTCTGGTCCCCATGCCAGCAGCCACTCGCCAGCTCCGCTCCCCCTTTCCCCCCCCAGCAACCACTCGCCAGGTCCGCTCCCCTTACCCCAGTAGCGATTCTCAGCCTCCCCTCCAAGTAGTGATTCAGCAGCTCTGCTCTCCCTACTCAGCAGTTACACTTCTCTGCTTCACCCCTCAGCAGCTCAGCTCCCCTCTCCCAGCTTAAAGCGGTAGTTCCCCCTTAAAAACAACTTTTTCTTATTACACTGCCCCCCCACATTCCATCACGATTAAGGCACATATTTTTTTTTTCCTGCTGTACATACCTTACTACAGCATATTCACCCGTGCATCCGGGTTGCGAGTCCCGCGGGAGTGGGCGTTCCTCACATGCTGTTGATTGACGTTTTGCCCAAAAACGAGCTCTCCCCCCGTCGCGTAAGCCGCGTCACGGTTGGCGAAAGGAGCCGAACGGCGAGTCGGCGCTATACTGCGCATCGCCGTTCGGCTCCTTTCGGCAATCGTGACGCGGCTTATGCGACGGGGGGAGAGCTCGTTTTTGGGCAAAACGTCAATCAACAGCATGTGAGGAACGCCCACTCCCGCGGGACTCGCAACCCGGATGCACGGGTGAATATGCTGTACTAAGGTATTTACAGCAGGAAAAAAATAATAAGAGCCTTAATCGTGATGGAATGTGGGGGGGCAGTGGAATAAAAAAAAAAGTTGTTTTTAAGGGGGAACCACCGCTTTAAGCAAGCTATAGACTATATGCAATTTCCTTTATTTCAACCTGACTCTGCTCAGTGTTGATAGAAAAATCCCTCCCTATTATGACAGCCGGAGGTTTCTCCGCTGTCATAATACATAGATCACCGCTGGCGGGTACAACCTCCGGCAGTGATCACATGAAAAACAAAAGGCTGGTTGTACTACAGTCTAGACTGACTTCATTACAACCAGCCTACCCATAGATGGATTGAGAATTGTGCCAATTCCTGCTGAACAGTCCTAATTTCGATACGCCAATGGTTAGGTCCCAACAGATCAGCTCCCCTCCCAGCAGTGACTCAGCAGTTCTGCTCCTCCTACCAGTAGTGACTCAGCAGGTAAGCTCCCCCTCCCATGGGGTAAATCAGCAGCTGAACTTCCCCTCAACAGTTGAGCTCCAGCAGCTCACCTCACCCTACACTGGCCCCACTCTCAGCAATGAATCCGCTCATTCTACCCCTACCCCCCAAAGTTAATTGGCAACCTGACAGCCCTCATCTACAGCAGGGTTCATCAAACTACGGCCCTCCAGTTGTTCAGGAACTACAATTCCCATCATGCCTAGTCATGTGTGTGAATGTCAGAGTTTTACAATGTCTCATGGGATGTGTGGCTCCTGCAACAGCTGGAGGGCCGTAGTTGGAGGATCTCTGATCTACAGGAGGGCGGGGCATCTTTGATTGCCTTTTGGGGCAGCATAGTGCCTCCTAACATTTCCCCATGTAAATCCTCCCAGGGTCCTGAAGGACATTGGTAATCAGTTGAGGCATTTATCTGTGGTAAACCATTAATTGGGGGACAGAGGCTGCTTCCCCCCCCCCCCCACAGACACACACACTAATGAATGACCATTCTTACAGTGAAAGGAACTTACCTTTTTGCCCCCGGGGGAGGAGACATCAGGAGGGGGAGTGCTGGTGATGTTCAGGGGACTCGATCCGCAGCTCGACGGGGAGGACCCTCTTATTCTGTACAAGATAAAAATGGAGAATGTTCAACCAACACAAACTGTACCAAGGGGGGGGGAGGGTCTCGGCCTTTAGAACGTGCACAATGTGGTACAATATTAGAGCAGAAGGAGATTCAAACAAGCTGACTAACACAAATTTCGACAACATTTCCTCATGAACTGGGTCTCCTCTCCCTGACCAATGTATCTGTGACCCCCCCCCCCCCCCAGAGCCTGTGCACCCCCCAACTGATGGTTTTATGTCGGATTCACCACCTGAGACCACACCGATTCTTACCGAGATTACTCACCATGTCAGGGGTTGGATTTATATAGTTGCAGTACTACTTTAAATACAGCAGAGGGCAGAAATCTATGGATCAAACTTGGATATTCCAGTAAAACTATTCACACCTCAGTGTCGCCAGTTTTCTGTTTTGTTTAATAAAAGCTTTGTGGTGCTTTTTATTTTTTAGTGCATCCGTTTCACCATTTGTTACTAATATATATATATATATATATATATATATATATTTATTGTTTGTAAGGGGATTAGAGGTTAATTTATTATTTATATATTTTTCAGGTAGGGTTAGGGGGTTGCAGTTAGAAGGGGGAGGGGTTATGGGGGGTCAATATTTTTTTTTGTATGCATTATATTTTTTATTTCTTTTTTTATTTAATTGTTGCATTTGAGCAGGAAAACAAAATCCAACACATACAGTACAAGGGTAGCTGTGAGTATCGGAGCTTTGTGTAACGCCAAGAAGAAGCCCCATACAGGGCCAACCTTAATGCAAGGGCACTACCCAGGGTACATGGGGGGGGGCCCCATAATAATCTTGCATTACATCATACTTGCCAACTGACCCGGATTTGCTGGGAGTCCTGGGACAGTCATACTTTTTACTAAACTGCCCCGATATGGTCGTGTCCCGGAACCTATAATGTGCCCTCCTGACCCCCCTCTATACTGTGCCCTCCTGACCCCCCTCTATACCGTGCCCTCCTGACCCCCCTCTATACCGTGCCCTCCTGACCCCCCTCTATACCGTGCCCTCCTGACCCCCCTCTATACCGTGCCCTCCTGACCCCCCTCTATACCGTGCCCTCCTGACCCCCCTCTATACCGTGCCCTCCTGACCCCCCTCTATACCGTGCCCTCCTGACCCCCCTCTATACCGTGCCCTCCTGACCCCCCTCTATACCGTGCCCTCCTGACCCCCCTCTATACCGTGCCCTCCTGACCCCCCTCTATACCGTGCCCTCCTGACCCCCCTCTATACTGTGCCCTCCTGGCCCCTCTATACTGTGCCCTGCTGATCCCAGTGTTGTGCCCTCCTGACCCCCTCTATACTGTGCCCTCCTGATCCCAGTGTTGTGCCCTCCTGACCCCCTCTATACTGTGCCCTCCTGACCCCCTCTATACTGTGCCCTTTGTGTTGACTAGTCTTTGATCTATGGAATGTTTTCCTTTTGTAAAATCGATTTTTTTTATTGTCGTAATAAATACAACTATTTATACTTTATTTTATGAAAGTAGGTGTGTAAATTGGGGCATTACTTTGCCCAGGGGCCCATGATGCTATTAAGGCGGCCCTGGCCCCATAGCATGGACAGGGGGAGGGGTTGTATATATGTGCATTACTTTATAATGTTCATTCTGCCAGATGAAAACTATTGTAGACTTTTCACTTTGCATTGTGGCGGCAGCGTGTCTCTAAGTGGGTAGAAAATGCAGAACATCGTGACAAAGGACTATTGTTGTAAATTGTCATCACATCATAAATTCTGCCGCCATGAGTCACGCCAACAGAAAATAATAGATTTTACTTGTGACTGGGGTAATAGGTGGGGGGAGGGGAGCTCTCATTCAGGTCTATGTATAGATTTACTATGGGATGAATCAGATTCTGCAATGAGCCCCCCCCCCTCCAACCACCACCACTTACCTGTGAATCTCTAAGGCTTCCTCGGCAATCATCCTGCCTATCTTCCCGGCCCCGGCTCGCGTCCCTCCAGGGAGGCCAGGGACTGCCGGATGGGTCCTCTTTGTGCCACCTGCAATAATAAAGAATAAAAGAGAACCTGTCACCCACTCAGAATGGCAGTCTATTGGTTCAGCTGGTTGCAGTGACTTTTCTCCTAGTGAACTGACCAGCACAGGGGGTGCTCAACTTAGTAAATGTAATTGGCCCCAATCACAGGCCCCCGGGATAGTCAAAGGGCCCCAAGAAGTGTACTTGATTATGTAGATTATGTAGTTTTTCTTCCTCTTTCAGTTGACATGGGAATCTATTTTTTTTCTTTTCTTTCCATCAACAGCGATAGTGAAACAAAAAGGCCCCTTCTGCTGTGTGTGGATCATATACTATTAACGTTACTAACAGACATAGAGAAATCAGATGATCACGTTTCTATATAATGGAGAAATAAAATTACTAATACCTTCTCCTGATTGTAAGACGTTGTCCATACTGGGAGGAGACGCAGACAAGTGAGGGAAGGAAGGATCTCCACTGTCTAGAGTGTTCGTCCTGCGGGGGGGGGGGGGGGGGGGATAAAATAAAAAACAGGACAAAAAGTAAATCAAAAGATGTAGAGAATACCGGAGTTCACAGCAGCAACAATACCACTCTCCTGTTTTGGAAGTAACCCAGGGTTCAGGGGGTTAATAGAACTAACCCAGGGTTCAGGGGGTTAATAGAAATAACCCAGGGTTCAGGGGGTTAATAGAAATAACCCAGGGTTCAGGGGGTCAATAGAAAGCAACCCAGGGTTCAGGGGGTCAATAGAAAGCAACCCAGGGGGTCAATAGAAAGCAACCCAGGGGGGTCAATAGAAAGCAACCCAGGGGGGTCAATAGAAAGCAACACAGGGGGGTCAATAGAAAGCAACACAGGGGGGTCAATAGAAAGCAACACAGGGGGGTCAATAGAAAGCAACCCAGGGGGGTCAATAGAAAGCAACCCAGGGGGTCAATAGAAAGCAACCCAGGGGTCAGGGGGTCACCAGCAACACCAAGTTCAGAGGGTCACTTGTAAGTAACACAGAATTTAGGGGTCATTGGAAGGAACACTGAGTGGTCAGTAACAACACAGAATTCAGAGGTCAGGAGTATGTAATAAGAAATGCAGGGGTCAGGAGTAATGATTCACATACACTAGCCCAAAAAAATGCTGTAATTTGGACCGTTCATTTTTTTCGTATAGTTACGGGCACGAATAGAAAATCAGTTGTGATGGTTTCCAAAGATTTTTTGGCTTAAAAACAAGGAAAAGTTTAAAAAACTTCTGAATAACAGTTGATAAAGGGTTGGTGTGTTTCACGCCCTTTTAGAAAATTGAACTGTTGGTACTGCGCATATTTGACCCAGAAGCAAAAAAATTAAGTTGGAAACTGATTCATTTATGTCCATTGAACAAAATTACCATCATGTAATGACCAAATTTTGAACGATTTTTCAACTAGCGTATGGTTAGCATAAGTAACACACATCTCCCTTCGTATATTGAAAGTGCCGATTGGCAAAACCCGGTGGTCATGCAGGTAAAAGCAGCCTCAGCCTAGCTCTGTCCAAGCCACGCCCCCAACGTGTTTTGCCTCTGGGCTTAGGCATGATTTCCAGGACCAAGGCCTGGGTGAAACATGTTTGAGGGGGGCGTGGCCTGGATAGAGCTAGGCTGAGGCTGCTTTTACCTGCATGACCAATCGGGTCTTTCTGGAGTGCGGCGATCGGGACTTTCCTCTTTCCTCTTCTTTCAATATACATAGAGCCGGGACAAGCTCTTACCGCAAGCCAGCACCCACAGTGTGAGTCCACTGTACTGGGATACAGAGACCTTAACAGCAATCCCACACTTTTAAATTCTGGTTCTCCCTCCCCCAAAATAAAAAAAATACCCCCCCTCTTCCATCACAAACATCTACCCCTCTGTAAAATTCCCTCCCCCGACCTCAGATGCAGGAGCTCAGGGCAGAGTGAGGGAAGTCCTCCTCCATGGCTGCATCACATGTCAGAGTTTAGGAGACACATAGGACTTCCCTCAGCTCTGCATGTAAACCCAAGAGACCTGTATCATGTGCCGCTTGGGCTCACTGAAGGGGGTGCCATTCCTATACATCCACCACTGGGAGTGCTGGGAGGGAGGGAGTCTGTCCTGGCGCCTAAGATATCCCACTATGGAGGAAGATGTCCCTGTGACCGCACATACATCGCATCCCATGGTATGGTGGCAAGTGGCAACCTCATCTCAGGCCAAGCCACTCCCCCCAACGTGTTGGGGGCGTGGCCCGGGCAGAGTCCAGGATGAGGTTGCCACCATATCTTGGGATGCTATGGATGGGCGGTCACAGGGACATCCTCCTCCATCCTCCGTTCTGCCTGCCACCCTGATCTGAGGTCTGAAAGGCGGCATGGTGGGGGGTCAGGAGCTGGCACAGACACCGCTGCAGGCAGATCATGAGAAAGCTCAAAATTGGTCTCGGTCCAAAACTTACGAAACGACAGTATTGGTGGAGACGATATATTCTACTTCTTTGGTCCACGGGTTCATGAAACTGAACCAGCGACTTTTCAGGGTGATGAAGGAACCATCTTTGATTTTAAACTTGTAACAGTTTGTGGTGATTTTTTCTCTGGTTTGTAACACTGGAAGAGACGAAATAAATACAGAATTAAAAAAAAAAAAAAAAAAAAAAAACACATTTATCATTAAGTTTCCAATACTGTAGCCATCAGATCTCACTGGAAAGAAGACAAAATTTACCGCCAATGCCGAGCGAAACGTACCTTGTCTATGGCACTCGGCGAGGTTCCCAATGTCGTCTTGGTGGAAATACTCGTAACTCGACGTCCCTAATAATTCCTGCGGTAAGTACCCTAAAATGGCGGTTGCCCTGGTTAAAAAAAAAAAAAAGTTTTTTTATTAAAGAAAAATATATTTAAAGTGAACCTGTCAGTTATTTTTTTAACATACATATACTGCCAGTGATGAATGCATCAGTTGGATCAGCTTCAATCAGCAGACAGCATGAGCTCGGTACTTGTAGTCACCACTAGGGGGCATGTGACAGGGTGACAAAGCAGGAGCATAAGTTGTCACCCTATTAAAAGGAAGTGCCTGAGCATGGCAGGATCAAAAAACATTGAACTTAAAACATTGAAACTATATAGTGAAGCTTCTATGAGATTTCAAGAACTCGCTTTAAATTCAAAGAAATGATAAGGTCCACTTAAAAGCGGTTTTGAAAGCAGAAACATTTTTAGCTTAATGCATTCCCTGCATGAAGGTAAAACACGTTCCAGCAGAAGTTGTCCCCTCCCTCTCCCTTAAACGAAACACAAGTACCCCTTTAGCCTATCCCAATCCAGAGCTGTGCCAGTCCGCAGTGACGCTGCTCTCCGTCTCTCTCCTCACAGGACAGAGGCAGCTGTGGGAGTCATTGGCTCCTGCTGCTGTCAATCAAATCCTGTGGGGGGGCGGGGCAAAGCATGATGTGTGACTATAGATGCACATAGCCTGGCTCGGGAGCGAGTCCACTGGTGCTCCCCCATAGGAAGCAGCTTCCTATGGTGGGTCACTGAAAAGGAGGAGGAGCCTGGGGGGGGGGGGAAGGAGGAGGAACTTGTGTCTGGGGAACCCAAGAAAAAAGGAGGAGGAGCCTGGGGGGAACCCAAGGAAAAGAAAAAAGGGAACCCCCCCCCCAAAAAAAGGAGGAGCCTGGGGGAACCCCCCCCTCAAAAAAAGGAGGAGCCTGGGGAACCCCCCCCCTAAAAAAAAAGGAGGAGCCTGGGGAACCCAAGAAAAAAAAAGGAGGAGCCTGGGGGAACCCAAGAAAAAAAAAGGAGGAGCCTGGGGGAACCCAAGAAATAAAGGAGGAGCCTGGGGGAACCCAAGAAATAAAGGAGGAGCCTGGGGGAACCCAAGAAATAAAGGAGGAGCCTGGGGGAACCCAAGAAATAAAGGAGGAGCCTGGGGGAACCCAAGAAATAAAGGAGGAGCCTGGGGGAACCCAAGAAATAAAGGAGGAGCCTGGGGGAACCCAAGAAATAAAGGAGGAGCCTGGGGGACCCAAGAAGGAGGTGGTTCAGGGCCATATCCAACAATACAATACCAATAATTCAAATTGAAAAAAAGCTGAGCCATTACAAATGCTTAAAAATGTTTCCATGTTGATTTTTAATGGAGACCACAGATAAGCATCTTACCTTTGATCTACAAACACAAACTTCCCGTCTATGGCGTGCCGCGAGACGTATTCTGTGGATTTGACCCTGATCTCCCCGTTGGCGGGCTGCGGTACTATGTGCGGGTGTAATCGACCAATGGCGACAAGGCAGCTAAGGTTACATCCCTCGCTATCCGGCTCGTTATCTTCGTCCAGCCCCATCTTCGTAGGCGGCCAGCTCTTCAGATATCCAGTGCTGTGTATAGTGCAAAAACTTTTCCTGTCCCCTGCAAAAGACACAAATCCGGTGATCAGCATCGGAAATCCCATTTCTTTCGCTATAGTCCGGCTCGCAGGGGACTTGACAAACCTTTCTTTTTCGAACAATTGGAGGGGAAATCTTTTTCTTCTACTTTGACAGAAGGTCGATTGCATTTCATCCTGCAGAAAAACGATCGCCGGGCCCCGGAACACAGCCGCGATGGTCCTGGGGTGATGTCCGTCTTGACGGGAAGCCCCGCTGTGAAGAAATCGGTCACAAGATATAAAAATACATTCTTGGGAATGTGTTAGTACATTTTTTAGACTAGTACCTATTAGATAAGCCTATAATAAGATCTACCTGTAGGTACAGTGAATATCTCCTAAATTTCTGGATATCTTTACACAGCATGCAGCCGGTGACGTCACCAGCACATGCGCTCTGAAGGAACGGCATGCCGTGTTGTTCATTCAGAGCTGTGTGCCATGCCCATGACTCCCACGCGAATGCGGGTCTCTGTCAGTCAGGCGGCCGGAGCACGCGAACCTGGAAGGAAGACCGGGTGAAGATGGGAGCATGCGAACCTGGAAGGAAGACCGGGTGAAGATGGGAGCATGCGAACCTGGAAGGAAGACCGGGTGAAGATGGGAGCATGCGAACCTGGAAGGAAGACCAGGTGAAGATGAGAGCATGCGAACCTGGAAGAAAGACCAGGTGAAGATGGGATGGGAGCACGCAAACCCGGAAAGAAGACCGGGTTAAGACGGAAGCCCTGTCAGCGGTGACAGTGCGCCTCTGGAGGGCTTCGGTCTAAGGCAAGTATTTCATAATTTGCTAGTTATAAAAGTTCACCTTTTCAGGTAAAAAACAAACACCACCATACACCCACCCTATTCCTTGGTCCTCGCTGTACTTGCCTCCACAGGCCATGAGCTCTCAGCGCCCAGGTGGCCGATGTAGCCTTCTGGGCATTTGAAAATGTCAGCTCACTCTTTTTGCAGGGTTTCCGGGATGGATCAGAGCGATTCTAATTGGTCATCAGCACAGAGGATCACCCCAATCCATTCTGGAAGCCCTGCAGAGAGAGAGGGGAGTGGACTTCAAATCTCAAGGCTGCTACACAGTGGAATAGGGGGTGTGTGTGTAGGGGGGGATGGGCAGCCGGTGCGATTGACCTGGGCGCAACATTTAGAGGGGCGCAGACAGGACCAGCTCCACCAAAATGCAGGAGGAGAGCGGGCGCAGCACGGAGGATTTCGTTTACCTGCTATCACTGAGAGAGCAAGGAGAACGTATCCCAAGTTCACAAGAGGGCGGAGCGGTGGGCAGATCCCAAGTGTGTGCAGGCAGTGAGCGCTGCGCTGTATGGTTGGGGATGGGGGTCCGGGCAGGGGTGCCAGCAGAGGAGGAGATCGGGGTGGAGAAAGCTCCCCGCTGGTTGCTGCAGCTGCTGACGCCACCGGAACTCCTGCTGGAGATATTCTCCTGACTGTGCAGGACACAGCTAACCCTCCTGTCCCTGGTGCTGCAGGACCGGTGAGATGTAAGGGGAATGGGTGTGTTGGGGGGGTAACAGGGGGGTGTGATCAGTCCACAGGTTGGGGGTGCAAATGACTTGCCTTGCCCCAAGCACTGACAACCCACATTACGCCACTACACCAGCATGGGCCCTGACAGCCCATCACCCATGAAGGCAAGTACAGTGGGGACCGGGGGGGGGGGGGGGGGTCGGGGGTTGGAGGTTCTACAGTGCTAGTTCAACTTTTCTGAAAAAAGGCGAGTTAACCCTATAAAAACAAACTTTAACAGATCCTAATCTGAACCAGAAGGGGGCGCTGCAGGAAGGATATGAAGTTCCCCTGTGAACACACAGAGCAGGACCCCAAACCACAACGTACTTTTTGCATCGATGAGCCTCTCCCGGGGGGCCGTATCCGAGGACGACAGCTGCTCCTTCACTTTGGCAATATCTTTTGGATGGAGATAGTCGAACAAGCTTTGCCCGATAAGATCGTTCTGTAATAGAAAGCGGGGACATTATGGTCACCGGGACTTTCCCAGGACTCCGGAATCACTCAGGAGATAATGAATGGGAAGCCATGGAAGGTCAGCAAGTTTAATCTCTCAATATATTCCATTAGAAGTCATTACAGAGAATAAAAGTCTATGAGTGCGGACATTACAGAGTGATGTCATAGTCCTTCACAAAGCTTCTGCTGCATCCCCAAAAGACGATTTAGAGAGACCGTCCCTCACTTTTTATCCTGCAGATGGTGTCACCAGACAGGAAATGAGGGAAAATCTGCACCAGGGAGACCGACAATGGTTCTAGCAGGGTCGACGCCGCTCCCCCCGGCCCCCTTTCATTGCCGCCTCCCCTATCCATGCGTCTGGCCCCTTTCAGGACACTGGACCATGGATTCCAATGCGGGGGGCTTTTATATATATATATATATATATATATATATATATATATATATATATATATCACTGATTAGAGCCAGAAGAGGCTCTAATAGGCTTCAATATAGGGTGGGCTCGGGGAGCAGAGAGTGCACTCCGATCCCTCCCAGGTGTTACAACACTGACACCTGGGAGGGATTGGAGCACACTCTCTGCTCCCAGAGCCAACCCCATATTGAAGCCTATTAGAGCCTCTGGCTTATACAAAAAAAAAAAAAAAAAAAAAAAAAAAAAAAAGCCCCCCCCTATATCAGTTGTAACACTGGTCACCCGATTGGCCAAAAAGACAGGAAGGAGGAGCCGCCGTGATGCAGAGGACACAGTAGCCGCTGCCCGAAAGCTGCCCATAGGAGCCCGCAACCCTGCCGCTGCCCATAGGAGCCCACCGACCTGCACCCGATTGGGGGGAGTAAGTGCCGTGGTGGTGGTGTATCCCCCACCAAAAAAAAAAAAAACAACACACCAGCCGCCAATGGGCTCTAGCCTTCCATTACAACGCTTATTCCTGTCTGTTACTTCTAGAGAGTTCCCCGTCTGGTCAACCTTGGTCACCAGGACAGGAAGTGGGGGGTAAATTTATCCAACAGAGCCCAGGAGATGGCAGTAAAAACCCAACAGTGGCTTTAACCCGTCAGCCAAGAGTAGGAAGAAAAGCTTTGACTAAAAATACATTTTGGAATGGAACTCAACTCAAAAAGTTCAATCTGCCATGTTAAAAGAATATATAGAAATAAATAAAAAAAAAAAGTATATTTATAAAATATAACAATAAAATAATTGACTAATAAATTTGAGTTTATTAATAATCCAATAAGCAGTTCCCTGAAAAAAGAACCATTTGTCCCAAATGGGTCCTGAAATATAACCGTGTACTTCCAGGTATGCGAGTGTGCCGTATATCTGCTGTATGGGATCACCTAAGGCACTTGTGCGTCTCACCACTAGTCCCAACAGATGCTCTGACATGAGGAAGTAAAGCCCTGCCTCTACCAAGATGTCCGTCTCCACAGACAAGGCATGGCAAGTCTGTTACGGGAAGAGATACAGGCAATACTGGCAACTGGTCCTTTGCCCTCTGCTTGTCTTTTTTTGGGCAGAGCTTCCATAGTATAAGTATTTTCCATTATATGAAGAGTGGGGATAGGTTGGGGGGGAGTGGGGATAGGTTGGGGGGGGGGGGGGGGGGAGAGTGGGGATAGGTTGGGGGGATGCGAGGGGTGATCCTTCTACAAGAGGCTGAGATCTGCAGGGCAGAAGCTGGATCTCCACCTCCTAGGGCACTTCACAACCATTCTTCTGGGTCATGATATTACCTCCCATTTAAAGCTGAAGTCCAGGTATGGATCTTTTTGCAGAGTTACATTGTTTCAGCTTGGACCAAAGTAAAGTTTATACAGTACCTTGAAAAAGTATTCATACACCTTGACAATTTCCACATCTTGTCATGTTACAACCTAGAATGTAAATGTATCTTATTGGGATTTTGTGTGAGAGATCAACACAAAGTGTCACATAATTGTGAAGTGGAAGGAAAACGACAAAATGTTTAACATTTGTTTTACAAATAAAATATGTGAAAAGTGTGTGTGTGTGTGTGTGTGTGTGGGGGGGGGGGTACATTTGTATGGCGCCCCCCGGAGTCAATACTTTGTAGAGCCCCCTTTCTCTACAAGTCTTTTTGGGGGGGTCTCTATCAGCTTTGCACATCTAGAGAGGGACATTTCTCCTCCATTCTTCTTCTCTGTAAAATATCTCAAGCTCTGTCAGATTGGATGGAGAGCGTCTGTGATCAGCAATTTTCAAGTCTTGTCCACAGATTCTCAATGGCATTTAGGTCTGGACTGTGACTGGGCCATTCTAACACATGAATAGGCTTTGATCTAAAACATTCCATTGTAGCTCTGGCTGTACTTTAGGGTTGTTGTCTTGCTGGAAGGTGAACCTCCACCCCGGTCTCAAGTATTTTGCAGACTTTCAGGGTTTCTTCCAAGATTGTCCTTTGTCTCCATCCATCTTCCCATCAACTCTGACCAGCTTCCCTGTCCCTGCTGAAGTAAAGTATCCTCACAAAATTATGCTGCCACCGCCATGTTTCACAGTGGGGATGGTGTGTTCAGGGTGATGTGCAGTGTTAGTTTTCCGTCACACACAGTGTTTTGCTTTTAGGCCAAAAAGTTCATATTTGGTGTCATGTGACCAGAGCACCTTCTTCCACATGTTTGCTGTGTCCCCTCCCCCACATGGCTTCTCACAAACTGCAAACAGGACTTCTTATGTCTTTCTTTCTCCAATGTCTTTCTTCTTGTCACTCTTCCAAAAAGGGCAGATTTGTGGAGAGACCACTAATAGTTGTCCTGTCGACAGATTCTCCCCCCTGAGATGTGGATCTCTGCAGCTCCTCCAGAGTTACCATGGGCCTCTTGGCTGCTCCTCTGATGAATGTTCTCCTTGCCCGGCCCGGTCAGTTTAGGTGGACGGCCGTGTCTTGGTAGGTTTGCAGTTGTGCCATACTTTTTCCATTTTCCGATGATGGATTGAACAGAAGCTCCGTGAGATCTTCAAAGCTTGGGAGATTTTTTATTATAACCTAACCCTGCTTTATACTTCTCCACAACTTTATCCCTGACCTGTCTGGTGTGTTCCTTGGCCTTCACGATGCGGTTTGTTCACTAAGGTTCTCTAACAAACCTCTGAGAGCTTCACAGAACAGCTGTATTTATACTGAGATTACATTACACACAGGTGACACACATTTACTAATTAGGTGACTTCTAAAGGCAATTGGTTCCAGTAGATTATAGTTGGGGGTATCGGAGTAAAGAGGGGCGAATACAAATGCGCCCCACACACACACACTTTGTAAAAAAACATTTATCATTTTCCTTCCACATCACAATTATGTGACACTTTGTGTTGGTCTATCACATAAAATCCCAATAAAAATACATTTACGTTTTTGTTTGTAACATGAGAAAATGTGGAACATTTCAAGGGGTATGAATACTTTTTCAAGGCACGTTATTCCGTACCTAGAAGATCCCCGTGGGCGCAGACAGACAGACAGACAGACAATCACTATGGTTGCCACCGCTATTTACAGGGATACTCTCTGCCTTCCTGATCCTGTGCCGAGTGGCTGCCCTGCTGCATAGTAACCATAGGGGAGGTCGCCCAATCACAGGCGCCACGCAGGGAAGGCCTCACATTTTCCTAATGTGAGGGGTTCTGTAAATTGGACGTGATGACATCACCCCCACCTCGCCATCTCATCCAATCAGAGAATGCGTTGCATTAACTAGGATGATGCCTTAATGGCGCCCGTGGTATGTGACACGATGCAGCAGGGCAGCCGCTCGCCATGGGATCTGGATTCTCCACTTCCACAAGACCGGCCAGGTATGGAATATTATTATACAGGATTTATGTAGCGCTGACAATTTACGCAGCACTGTAGATCATGAGGGCAGACAGTACAGTGACAGTACAGATTAATACAAATAGGAATCATACTTATGCCAAGCTGCAAAAAAATATAAAAAAAAATGTAAAAAAGTTCCATACCTGCAATTTAGCTTTAAGATCTCCTTTTATATATTTTAGAGCCGCTTTCCTCCTTCCCTCTCATCAACCTGCCAATAACATTTTTATATAAAATCTGATTACACGTCTCATTTTGGAGCAAAGTGATGTCATCACTGGGTCGCTGTGCTTCTCTACGCAACGCCGACAGATCATAGCTGGTGGGAGGGGCCAGAAGGGCGCTGTACATGTCTTTCTGCATCAGCACTCCTCTCCAGAGCCCTCAGACCTGACGCAAGCAGCGGGCTGGCTCTTGGGAGAAGCTATACAAATATAATAAATAGCCTTAATGGTTGGAAGTCTATCTGGAGGAGTGGGGATTCCTAGGAAGACGGAATTTGCATGCAGACAGCCTAGGCCAGTGATGGGGAATCTTGGCACCTCAGATGTTTTGGAACTACATTTCCCATGATGCTCAGGCACTCTGCAGTGTAGCTGAGCATCATGGGAAATGTAGTACCAAATTGGTAGCTCCTCCCCCTAACAGTTAGAATCACTCCCTAGGACAGTGAACGGCGAACCTTGGCACCTCAGATGTTTTGGAACTACATTTCCCATGATGCTCCACTACACTGCAGAGTGCCTGAGCATTATGGGAAATGTAGTTCCAAATTGGTAGCTCCTCCCCCTAACAGTTAGAATCACTCCCTAGGACAGTGAACGGTGAACCTGGGCACCTCAGATGTTTTGGAACTACATTTCCCATAATGCTCATGCACTCTGCAGTGTAGTTGAACATCATGGGAAATGTAGTTCCAAAACATCTGGGGCACCAAGGTTCACCGTCACTGTCCTTGGGTAACAATCACATGTGATGCCGAGCCGCCATTATCGAAAGAACGGAAATCCTATTAAATACAATACAAAGGGGCAGGGTCAGGGACGGGCAAAGCTAAAAAAAAAAAAAAAAAAAAAAAAAGAAAGCACTAGGTCAGTGATGGCGAATCTCGGCACCCCAGATGTTTTGGAACTACATTTCCCATGATGCTCCACTACACTGCGGAGTGCAAGAGCATCCTGGGAAATGTAGTACAAAAAACATCTGGGGTGCCAAGATTCGCCATCACTGGACAAGTAGGCAAACTTGGCCCCCAGCTGTGGTGAAACTACAAGTCCCACGAGACACTGCAAGACCCCGACAGACACAGGCATGACTCCTAGAGGCAAAAGGGTCCTGCACCATTATGGTGCGAATGTGATGCCATTTCAGCCATACCGTTTGTACGGCTGAATTCGCATTGCATGCGATCTGCGCTGAAATGCGACGCGAATCACATGCAATGTCTGTCATCACACAAGTGTGAACCCAGCCCGAAGGAGAGGCCGAATTTAAAGCGGAGTTCCAACCACAAAAAAATAAAAAATCAGTAGCTGCTGGGCTTTTAATAAGGACACTTACCTGTCCTGGGAGCCCGCGATGTCTCGCCCCCTCCCCTCCCCGAGGCTGATCCGTCCATCGGATCGGGTGTAGGTGCCGCCATTGTAACCAAGGGAAACCAGCAGTGGTGCTTTCTGAATGGCCCGTCATCTTCTGGGACACACACAGGTCCCAGAAGGCAGTGGGGAGGGGGGGGGGACAGGAGGAAATGACGCACTGGGCCGTGGCCGAGCTAGGACCGAAGTACATTATGTACTTCAGAAAAAGGTAGGAAAGAAAATAAATCATTATTAAAAAAAAAAAACACGAGGGGTGGTCTTTTCTTCAGGACCACCTTTTAAAATTGGGTAAAACTCCGCTTTAAAAACTCACTATATATAATAATTTTTATTTTTTATCTGTTACACCTCCATGTTTTAGCCCAGAGAATCAAATAATTTTGCAGATTCCAGCTGTCATGTTTCAATGATACAGAAAAAGAAGGAGAGCTCTGATTGGTTAATAGGGGGCAACAGAGCCCAACTTTTTTATTTTTTTTTTATTTTTAAGCATTATAAAATGTGACCTTTTGAACGACCCCCAGCACTGCATCATGGACTGCAGAATCCTCGATTTGTTTTTAGCCTATGGCAGAATACCGCCTGAAAAACTCCTCAGTGTGAAAGGGGCCTAAGCGGAGGTCCGCTGATTTTTATTATTTTTTTTTTAAAGTCAGCAGCTACAAATACTGCAGCTGCTGACTTTTAAAAGAAGGACACTTACCTGTCCAGCGTGCCTGCGATGTTGGCACCCTAAGCTGAGCTATTGCTCGGCTCTCGGGTGCTGCCGTCGCCATCTTCGGTAAGGGAATCAGGAAGTAAAGCATTGCGGCTTCACTTCCTGGTTCCCTACTGCGCATGCATGACTCACGCTGTGCTATCTGAATGGCGCCTGCGGTCTTCTGAGACCTGTGCGTCTCCCAGAAGACAGCGGGGGGCGGAAAGTGGCATAGATACCCGCAGATAATGCGGCTATCTATACCCGGAAGTGGGAGCAAATACCTGGATTACAGTGTTATCTGCTCCCCCCAGAGGTTGCCAAATGTGACACCAGAAGGGGGGGGGGGGGCGTTCCGAAAAGTTTCATTTTTGGGTGGAACTCCTCTTTAAAAAATTCTCTCTTCTAGTTGTAGATTAGAGGAGGACAGAGGAGTTGATTTACTAAAAGGCAAAATAGGTAGTGCACTTTGCAAGTGCAATTTCTCCAGAGTTTAGTAAACGAGGGGAAGCTCTGCTGACTTCTACCATCCAATCCTGTGCAAGAAAAAAATAAATACATTTCCTTGCATATAATTGGATATTGTTTAGCAGAGTGAAGCTTCACCTTATTTGCCAAGCTCTGGAGCAACTGTACTTGCAGAGTGCACAATCTATTTGCCTTTATTAAATCAACCCCCCCCCCCCCCGTGTGTCCCAGACTGATCCTCAGGTCCCAGCAGCAGTCCCCGACGTATGTACAGGTGGAGCGAATGTGATCACACACAGAACAGTATTGGTGGGATATGATGGGCTGGGAAAATCGGTCTATAAACCGAAAAAAAAAAAAAAAAAAAAAAAAAACTGTCCAATAGCAGCATCTCAGCAGACAAGAACTGCGCTCTCATTGGCAGAGAAGAACAGCAGGCGGGTAGGGCTTATCTCCAAAGTCAGACACCATTTAATCCCGTTATGTATTTCTGGGACACAGCAAGACCAGGACAAGGGAGGAGCGGCGAGGGAAGCCAATCTACGGCACACTGCAAGCTTGTTGACAAGAGTAATGGCCCTAGGTTATGCTTCTTTACTCTCAAAGCGGCAGGCTGAGGGCAGGGCTTAGACCAAACTGTATTGATTAAAGGAGGAAGTAAACCCCCCTCAAAAAAAAAAAAAAAACCCTGCAAGACAAAGGAATAATGAGCCAACTAGCTCATTATGTAGTACTTCCCTCCGATCGAAGCCCCCGCAGGCGTCCACGTCTCCCCCTCTGGCCGCTGACATGTTGTCCTGCAGTGACTTCCGTGTATCGCAGCTCCGGCGATGCGATTGGCCGGAGCCGCAATGACGTCACTCCCGCGCATGTGCTCGGGAACGGCACAGTACAACTGAAGCAACGCCACATAGTGCCATTGCTTCAGTTGGCTTACGCGTGCATGCGCCGCATGACGTCGGCACGTGCAAATACAGGGATATCTCCTATATTGTGCAGTTTTAGGAGACATCCTTGTTAGCTACAGGTATGCCTTAATATAGGTTTACCTGTAAGATAAAGTTGTAAAGGAGGGTTTACAACCACTAAGTCATGTGGAGTGGAGGATCCCCCAACAGAATAAAGGCTGCAATTAAAAGCAAAGCATGGTTCAACAAAATACTGACACGAAGGGGGGGGGGGGGATCCTTTTTCCAACTCAGTAAATTTGTTTTTGAATTGCATCTTTTTTGCTGAAATGTTGAACTGTGTAACATGGATATGAAAAAAAAAAATTGTGCCTGTCTTCATTCAACGAAAAAAAATAAAGACAAAAAAATTGCAGCCTTACTGTGCCCATCAAATGCAGCCACTGTGCCATCAATTGTCACCACTGTGCCATGCCATCAAACGCAGCCACTGTGCCATCAATTCGCACCACTGTGCCATGCCATCAAACGCAGCCACTGTACCATCAATTGTCGCCACTGTGCCCTTTAATTGTCGCCACTGTGCCCATTGTTGCCACTGTGCATGTCACTGTGCCCTTTAATTGTTGCCACTGTGCCCATTGTCGCCACTGTGCCTGTAAAATGCACTTACCTTACTCCTTCCACGTCCCTCGATGTCTTCTCCCGCCTTGGTGACGCTTCAGCCAATCAGGTTACCGATAACCAGAATCGGGGAACCTGATTGGCTGAGATGGCCGTCAGTCTTATCCAAGGGACCCCCCCCGTGCGTTCCGAGGAGAAGACATCCGTGAGCCGAGGGCTGTACTCGGAAAGCCGCTGGCTCTGATAGGCACTTCCGCACAGCCAACCAGCTGCCGTTATTCAGGTGGCCGCCGCTCAATTTCCGACCTTCTGAATAGACCAGCGGCAGCTGGCAACAATAACATACATTCATGAATGTATGTTATTAGACTCAGTGGCGGTGAGAGCCAAAGGGGGCGGCGCTCCATCGCCCTCTATTAACGAACCGCCACTGCTGCAAAGCAAAATGTCATTTTAAAAGGGGGGGGGGAATTATTTTCTAAACCCACTGTATATATGTAGCGGACATGGGAGGTTATTTACGAAAGGCAAATCCACTTTGGAGTACAACTGCAAAGTGCACTTGGAAGTGCAGTGGCTGGAGATCCGAGGGGGACATGAAAGGAACATAAAAAACAGCATTTTAGCTTGCACATGATTGGATAATAAAATCAGCAGAGCTTCCCCTCATTTCAGATCTACCCCTTACAGCGACTGCACTTCCAAGTGCGCTTTCCGTGCAATTTTAAGTGCACTTTGCACTTGTAGTGCAAAGTGGATTTGCCTTTTTGTAAATAACCCTCCATAGTGAATACAGAATACTCTGGAGGACTCTAGATCATCAGTGAGGACTCGAGCTGCCATGACAGAGCCACCAGTCACGCAAAAATGTCAGCTAGTGGCTCTCAAGGGCAAGACGTTTTTCTTTATGCATTACTTTCAACATGTGAGATGCATGGAAAATGCATGGCACCAAATCCAAAAATGCCTTTCAATGCATATGCATTTTACTATGAAAACACAAATATTTGGATGCATGTAGTGCCTATTACACAGCCCCTGGTATGGGGGGGGGGGCACATATCAGGATCTGTATATCAAGGCAATGAGCGGAATAGGAGAGACAGAGGAGATTTGCTCTTACCTGGCTATAATTGAGAATTTTGAAAACAGATTCCGACACAAATAAGATTTTTCCACGGTCACAGCCGACCACGAAGAGGAACCCATCTGCTGCCTGCAGGACAGAAGAATGTATATATAATCCTATGAAGAAATAGTCTGCAAACTACAACCCAAGGGTCACATCGATCCCGCTACAAGATTTTATCCAGCCAACAGTTGGGCTCCGTTTCTACTTGTGCAACTTGTCCTGCGACTTGGCAATGCAGTCACATGACAAGTCGTACCCCATGATTTCCAATGAGTACTCTTCATATCTGTGCGATCCCCCCCCTCCAACCGCAAGGGTAGAGGACTCTGGTGGGGACCCCCCCCCTCCGACCGCAAGGGTAGAGGACTCTGGTGGGGACCCCACCTCCAACCGCAAGGGTAGAGGACTCTGGTGGGGACCCCACCTCCAACCGCAAGTGTAACTATGTAACCGCAAGGGTAGAGGGCTCTGGTGGGGACCCCCCCTCCAACTATGTAACCGCAAGGGTAACTATGTAACCGCAAGGGTAGAGGACTCTGGCGGGGTCACCATCACCCGCTGATTGTCGGCAACACAGAACAGGGATCTGGCTATGTACACAAGGCAGATCGCCGTTCTGACAGGGGACTACAATACATCTTTTCCCCTAGCAAAAGCAGCACATACAATACACAGAAAAAAAAAAGTACACAAACACTGGCTAGGGACACAGTTAACCCTTTGATCACCCTAGATATTTAACCCCCTTCCCAGCCAGTGTCATCAGTACAGTGACAGTGCATATTTTAAGCACCGAATTGGTGTCGCTGGTTCCCGCAAAGTGTCAAAAAGTGTCCGCCGCAATATCGCAGTCCTGCCATAAGTCGCGGTCATTACTAGTATAAAAATTCCATAAACATAGCCCATAGTTTGTAGACGCTATAACGTTCAGATTGTTTTTTTAACCAAAAATATGTAGCAGAATACATACAAGCCTAAATTTATGAAGAAGTTCAATTTTCTTACATTTTTATTGGATATGTTTTATAGCAGAAAGAAAAAATTATATTATTTAAAAAAAAAAAAAAAAAAAAAAAAAAAAAAAAAACCTTCCCCCCCCCTTTTTAAAATGGTCAGTCTCTTTTGTATATAAATCAAAAAAAAAATTATAAAAAAATAAATAAATAAACACAGAAGGCCATCACATACCACCAAAATAAAACCATTCGTAAAAAATAATAATAGTTTTTATTATAGCTTCGCACGACCGCACAATTGTCAATTCAAATTAATGCAGTGCCGTATCGCAAAAATTGTCCTGGTCATGAAGGGAAACAATAAAATATGTGCAAGATGAAGGAATAATAAATATGCAACAAAATTAAAGAGGCAGTAAAGCACAAGAGGCGGGTTATAGACACACTGTGCTGGGAATGGCGTATGCCTACACCCTGTGACTCACTGCTGCCAGTGTTATATCATTTCCTTTATGTGACCCGTATACCATCCACCCCCCCGGCATTAACCTCTCCCTGCCCGCCACAGCCATTCATATTGCAGAACGTGGGTCTAAAACAGCTCTTTGCATCGGCAAGTCAAAGACGTTTGTTTATTCACTAAATAATAAGTGCTTAGTCCAAAAAAAAATAATAATAATAATAATAATCTCCGCCACTAAAATCAAGCAAGCTTGGAAATATTCTTCGGGAAGATTCCGAAAAGCGCAAGTTCCATTTTTGGGTGGAACTCTGCTTTAAAAGGGGTTGTAAAAGGTAATTTTTTTCCTAAATATCTTCCTTTACCTTAGTGCTGTCCTCCTTCACTTACCTCATCCTTCCATTTAAATGTCCTTATTTCTTCTGAGAAATCCTCACTTCCTGTTCTTCTTTCTGCAACTCCACACAGTAATGCAAGGCTTTCTCCCTGGTGTGGAGAAAGCCTCTTGAGGTGGGCGAGCAGGCAAGTCAGGACACTCTTTACCTTTGCAGATAGAGAAAGGAGCTGTGTGTTAGTGGGTGTCCTGACACTCCTGCTCGCCCCCTCAAGAGGCTTTCTCCACACCAGGGAGAAAGCCTTGCATTACTGTGTGGAGTTACAGACAGAAGAACAGGAAGTGAGGATTTCTCAGAAGAAATAAGGACATTTAAAAGCCAAATGGAAGGATGAGGTAAGTGAAGGAGGACTGCACTAAGGTAAAGGAAGATATTTATGAAAAAAAAAAAAAAAAAATTGTACCTTTACAACCCCTTTAAGTGTCAACTCCAATAAGCCCGACAGATCAGCATATCCTTATGAAAGATATAGATCCATTTCCCTGGGTCACCAATCCCCTTCAGCCCAGCCCTACGGGATCTGAATGATGGTCATGGTAAGAACACCTAAATGTGTGAAGCCTGTAAATACTTCAGATCTCCTGTACGCTTTGCTGTGGCCGGGTGGATATAAAAAGATCTCCTAGTAGTACATACAATGAAACCAGCTCACCCTGAGAATCAAGTGCTTCAGCTCATCGTCTGATAGGAAGGCCGGCTTGTAATTGGCTTCTGTGTACGGGTTTGCAGCACCTGTAGATGGAGAGGAAACATGACATGAATCCCAAATGCACACCGTTCACCTGGTAATCATTTACGAGGAACTTTTTGGGATGGATATTGCACCAAGCAGAAGTCACACCACTTTACAAATTGAATTGTATCGAAGTTGAATAGGAACGTTGAATAGGAACACCTCCTTCGTGCACCTTCACCCCTCACTCCAAAACACGTTTATCAGATGGGTTCGACTACCTAGAAGTTAGAATGCGTCTGTCACAGAAGAGCATATTACTCTGTGGCAGAATGGAATCTGTGCGCTCTGATATCCCTCATTCCAAGGTCATACTCATGACCATAAATGGTAAAAAAAAAAGAGAACCGGGAGACCATAGTGTGAATCCATAAAAACCAAAATTATTTACTAAAAAGCATAGATAATACTCAAACATCTTCATATCCGCATATGTAAACAGAGTAGCAGCCCGGGACAGGTGCAAACCACTTACGGAAGTCGGGGTGTGTGATGACGTCACATACATCAGCTCCCTCCTACATGTTTCGTCACCGAGCTGCAACTCTAAGTATTATGTATGCTTTTTAATAGATCATTGCTTTTGACAGATTTAAGCTATGTGGTTTCCCAGTTCTCTTTTTACTATTATGGCCATGAGGAGGACCTTGGAATGAGGGAGATAGATTATATATATATATATATATATATATATATATATATATATATATATATATATATATATATATATATATGAGAGATATATATATATATATATATATATATATATATATATATATATATATATATATATATATATATAAATAAAAAATAATATGTGTGTGTGTGTGTGTATTAGGGCTGTTACTGTTTACAATTTTCGTGTTCGATTAATCGTTTTTTTTTTTTTTTTTTAATCAATTAATTATTTATTATAACCGTAATGTCCCCACATCTCCCCCAGTAATGCTCGCATCTCCCAGGCTGCAGACGATGACGTCAGCGTGCCGCTAATAGGCCGCCGCCGGGTGTACCAAGATGGCTGCGGCTCCGGAGCTAGGCCGAAGCCTTTCCTATAGGCTCAATCCGCGGATCTCGTACGCGATCAAAAATATTTTGATCGATCAAAGAAATTAACCGTTAATTTCTGCAGCCCTAATATTATATAGATATATATATATATATAAATAAATAAATAAAATCCGAAAGCATGTGTGAGCAAGCCCCAACAGCGTCATGTGAGCAAAACCTAAAAACTACTTGGTTTCACACTGGGGTGGGAGGTGCGGTGGCGGTACAGCTAGCGGGGTGGTTAAAACCGCCCCATTGATTTCAATGGGCAGGAGCGGTATTACACAACGCTCCTTCACCGCTCCAAAGACGCAGCTAGCAGGACTATTTATTCCCGTCCTGCCAGCGAACTGCTCCAGAGCGAAAGCCCTCAGGGCTTTCACATTGGAGAAAAAGCAGCTGCTGTTTCAGGTCGGTTTGCAGGCGCTATTTTTAGCGCAATAGCGCCTGCAAACCGCCCCAGTATGGAAGGGATCTTAAAGTTAATACGAATATCAAAAGTGGAGACATATAGAGGATGGGGGGAGGGGGGGGGTCATAAGAGTGAACCAATTTCAGTGTAGATTGTGTGCAGCAGGGCCACTTACCTCGTAGCGTCTTCATATGCTGCACCGCCATTCGCAGTACCGTTAGCTTATCTAGCTTCCGCGACATGGCGTTACACGTGGGCACTAGAGATGCCAACTCGTCTATGAAACTGTTCATTTTATCCCTGCGCCGCTTCTCAATCTGACTGTGTGCCTCCCTGAAACAGAGGACCATCAAAGCGTGAAGAAGAAAATAAAAAATAAAAAATAAAAAATAATAATTTACACATTATACCTATTTACAGTGGATATAAAAAGTCTACACACCCCTGTTAAAAATGTCAGGTTTCTGTGATGTAAAAAATATGAGACAAAGAAATACATTTCAGAATTTTTTCTACCCTTTAATGTGAACTATAAAATTGTACAACTGAGTTGTACAACAAACTGAAATTTTAGGTGGAGGGAAGTAAAAATAAAAATATTGTGGTTGCATAAGTGTGCACACCCTTATACTGATACTTTGTTGAAGGCCCTTTTGATTTTATTTAAGCACTCAGTCTTTTGGGGTATGAGTCTATCAGCATGGCACATCTTGACTTGGCAATATTTTCCTGCTCTTTGCAAAAACATTCCAAATCTGTCAGATTACGAGGACATCTCCTGTGCACAGCCCTCTTCAGATCACCCCACAGATTTTCAATGGGATTCAGGTCTGAGCTCTGGCTGGGCTATTCCAAAACGTTAATCTTTTTCTGGTGAAGCCATTCCTTTGTTGATTTGGATATATGCTTTGGGTTGTTGTCATGCTGAAAGATAAAGTTCCTCTTCATGTTCAGCTTTCTAGCAGAAGCCTGAAGGTTTTGTTCCAATATTGACTGGTATTTGAAACTGTTCAAAATTCCCTCTACCTTGACACCAAGGCCCCTGTTCCAGCTAAAGAAAAAAAAAAACAGCCCCAAAGCAGGATGCTGCCACCACCATGCTTCACAGTGGGTATGGTGTTCTTTTGGTGATGTGCAATGTTTTTGCGCCAAACATATCTTTTGGAATTATGGCCAAAAAAGTTCAACCTTGGTTTCCTCAGACCAGAACACATTTTCCCACATGCTTTTGGGAGACGTCAGATGTGTTTTTGGAAAAATCTAGCCGGGCTTGGATGTTTTTTTTCCCGTAAGAAAAGGCTTCTGTCTTGTAGCACTCTACCCCATAGCCCAGACATATGAAGAATACAGGATATTGTTGTCACCACACAGCCAGTACTTGCCAGATATTCCTCAAGCTACTTTAATGTCGCTGTAGGCCTCTTGGCAGCCCCCCTGGTCAGTTTTCTTCTCGTCTTTTTATCAATTTTGGAGGGACGTCCAGTTCTTGGTAATGTCACTGTTGCGTCATATTTTCTCCACTTGATGATGACTGTCTTCACCGTGTTCCATGTTATATCTAATGCCTTTGAAATTCTTTGGTACCCTTCTACTGACTAATAACTTTTAACAATGAGATCCCTCTGATGCTTTGGAAGCTCTCTGCGGACCATGGCTTTTGCTGTAGGATGCGACCAAGAAAATGTCAGGAAAGACCTACTAGAACAGCTGAACTTTATTTGGGGTTAATCAGAGGCACTTTAAATGATGGCAGGTGTGTACTGACTGCAACCACATTATTTTTGTTTTACTCTCCCCCCCCTTCTCCTGAAAGATTTCAGTTATATTTTTCAATTGAGTTGTAAAGTTTATAGGCGACAAAAAAGGTGAAAAAAGTTCTGAAATTTATTTTCGTTGTGATTTATCTTTGTCTCATTCCCCACCACCACAGAAACCTGACATATACACACACACACACAAATAATATAAATATATACATACATACACACACACACAACCTCGGATTGTGAGTAACGCAGATAACAAGCATTTCGCAATACAATCAATATTTTTCAATCCTGACTTGGTTTGCGAGTGTTGTCTCGCAAAACGAGCAGGATTCAAGCCTCTGCGGGGTGCAGTATCGCATTTGGGCAGGGGTGCAGGGGCGCTAGAGCCATTTGGAAATACGCCGTGCCAGAGTCTTTCTGGGGGTTTGCAAGGGCAGCCGAGCGATCTCCGAGTCTCTCTGGCACCCCCCCCCCCATCTCTGGCCACATGCGGTATTGCATGCCATAGAAGTCCATGTGGAACAAAATTATTTATGTTTCCATTGACTTCTATGGGGAAACTCACTTTGATATGCTTTGCTTTGGATTACGAGCATTCTCCTGGAACGAACGCACACACCTATTTTTAGAGGATTTCTCTATAACACATTTTGCAGAGTCCTTGAGGCCGCAGCCACATCCCCCAACCCTCTCTACACCACGCAACAGTTGTGTTGGGTTCTTTAGAACAAATGGCTGCATTTATATAAAACTGCATAATGGTTATGTAAAAGATTATCTGCAATCACATCGCCAGGTAATTGGCACTGTGTGACTCACCGTGCGTTTTTAATCCGACCTTCAGGATAGTCCAACCTAAAAAAAAAAAAAAAAAAAAAAAAGATAATATATTTAACTGCAGTAAAACCGAGAACCCAATCTACTTGCTGCAAGCATATTACAATAAGGCCTGGTTCACATTATTGCGAATTGGGTGCGGGATCCGTAATAGCAGTTAGCTAGCTAGCAATTCGCAATAGCAGGAGAATGTGAGCCTGTTCACATATCTCCCATGCGACTCCGGCACATGAGTCCTGTTAATCTTTTGGTCTGTTTCAGGTCCAAAATTCAGCCCAAAATTCGGGCTGAAAAAAAAAAAAAACGGACCTGAAGCGGTGAATGGAGACGCACAAGAACCCTGCTGTGAGCCGCATCAGTGTGAACCAAGCTTTAACCACTTAACCCCCGGACCATAATGCTGGCCAAAGACCAGAGCACTTTTTGCGATTCAGCACTGCGTCGCTTTAACTGACAGTTGCGCGGTCGTGCGACGTGGCTCCCAAACAAAATTGGCGTCCTTTTTCCCCCCACAAATAGAGCGTTCTTTTGGTGGTATTTGATCACCTCTGCGGTTTTTAGTTTTTGCGCTATAAACAAAAATAGAGCGACAATTTTGAAAAAAAAAAAAAAAATATGTTTTACTTTTTGCTATAATAAATATCCCCAAAAATATATAATAAAAGAAATTATATATATATATATATATATATATATATATATTTTTTTTTTTTTTTTTTTCCTTAACCGTCAATTTCGGCTTGAGCCAGGTGCATCCTGAATTTTCGGTACCAGAGCTTTCATTTCGGTGCACATAAAGGCATTCTAAGTGGGTTTCAGAAACTACTCACATCCCATGTGGATCATCCTTATCGGTATCCATGCCTTCCCCGTGGCTGTAAAAAAAAAAAAAAAAAAATAGATCTGTTAATCCAAATGTCCAATCATACTACGAAGCCGGTTCCTACTAAACTGACAGCAACCAATCATAAACATTGGACACCAACAGACGAAATGATCAGTGCTGTGTGAACAGTACCGAGAGCCAAACATTTTGCAGTCTGCATGGAGTTTTCTGCCAAAACACTGCTGCCAGGAGGAATAGCAGGCCCAGCGTGCAGCAAGGGGCCTAAAAGTGTTTTGTTACATCTGTTTAAAGTGGAAGTAAACCCCTATATCATTTTCAGCCAAGAAAGCCGCCATCTTTGAATCTGTTTAATCTACAACTGCCACGATGCTGCACATGTGATCAGTTTAGACACCAGCCATTGGATGGTTTGACAGTTCGGTTGAGAGCGCAACCAATGGGAGTGTTACATTTCCGGCATGTGCCAGAAATTAAATGGTTTTATGGATGGGTTTACTTCCGCTTTAATAATTACATTTTTTTTTTTTTTTTAAAACCTGTTGAAATCTCGTGAGCTGATAAAAACTTCCTGTGCTGAATTTTCATCAGTTAACATGGTTTCCAATTAAAGTAGAATTATAGACAAACCCCCCCCCCCCCCCATTTTGGATAGAGTGAGGGAGGGCTATAACCCCTGCACGATTTTTCTTCACCATCCGTTTCATTGTGGCGATTTTCCTTCACTTCCTGTCCCATACCCAAACAGGATGTGAGAAAATCCCTGAAAAATTAAGGGAATTCCTTGGGGACCCCCCCAGGTCACCAGAACTAGTGTCCCCTTTGGGAGATTTACTTTTCTGTGGACAACCCAAAATCTGGGATTTTCTTTTACCTTCAATGATAATGGTAAACAGGACAAATAGTGGAGGGTGAATCTCCCAAAGGGGACACTAGTTCTGGTGACCTGGGGGGGACAAAGACAGCAATTAAAAAACTGCCAGGTGTGGGCTACTCCTTTGTTATTTCTTCATCAATTAACCACTTAAGGACCGCCTCCTGCAGATATACGTCGGGAGAATGTCACGGCTGGGCACAAGCACGCACCTGTACGTCCTCTTTAAGTGTCCAGCTGTGGGGCGCGCGCCCGCGACCCGGTCCGAAGCTCAGTGGACCCCGATCGCCACTGGAGTCCCACGATCGGTCCCCGGAGCTGAAGAACGGGGAGAGCCGTGTGTAAACACAGCTTCCCCACTGTGGCGCTGTCATCGATCGTGTGTTCCCTGTATCACGTTACACGTCCAGCCCCGCCCCCCTACAGTTAGAAACACAGATGAGGTCACACTTAACCCCTTCAACAGTGGTTAACTCACAAACTGCAATTGTCATTTTCACAGTAAACAATGCATTTTTTGCTGTGAAAATGACAATGGTCCCAAAAATGTGTCAAAATTGTCCAATGTGTCCGCCATATTGTATAGTCACAAGAAAAAAAAAAAAAAAAAAAAAAAAAAAAAAAGAAGAAGAAGGTGGTGACATACAGAGCCAAAAAGTATGAAATGTGTTCCTGTGTCCCAATGTAAAAAAATATATGGACCCAACTATATAAAAAGGGAAAAAAAATAAAAATACCGGTAAATTATCTTATAAATAAAAACACCAAGAACAGAGAGGGGGGGGGGGGGGTGAATATGCAACAATAAACAAAGGATGGTGGATCATTTTCAGTGTGCCAATATTGTCTAAAGATTAGAGAAAAAAAAAAAAAGTTGAAATGGATAAAATAATGGGAAAAAAAAAATAAAAAAAAAAATAATGAAGGATTATAGAAATATAACTTGGTGTATACTTACTCAAAAGAAAAGCCATCGAGCCTGAAAACAAGAAAATATATTAAATTAAATCAAATATATTAAAAAGGTAATTTGCATATTCTGTAAACAAACTATAATACATAGAGAGGAAGAGAAGTGAGCTGAATCTATGATCAGAATGTGGTTTTCAAGTTAAGCAGGAGAAAGATGGAGAAAAAGATAAATCCTTCCTCCAGCCTTTCAAATTGTACAGGCTGATGTACAACTACTTACGTGTTTCGGGGGACAAGCCCCCTTGCTCAGAAGAATTATATCCAATAAAACTTGGCGACGGTAATGCACTAGGCGAGCGCGCCCGCCTGTGTCCTTTTTGCAGCCCCATTCCTTCCCTGCCTGACTATCCTTGGCCTGTCCCTTTCTTTCATTGAAATTCAGGTCTTTCAATCATGGAGGCCCAGCACAAGGGTGCTACATCTGCAGAGGAACGCCCACTCCTCCAAATTGACACCCACCAAGACATTTGTGATATTTTTCAGCAGTAGGAACCAGGGCCGTCTTAATAGCAACATGGGCCCCTGGGCAAAGTAATGCTCTGGGGCCCCTACAATGATGACAATGCAGGTAAACAGACATCAAGTAGGTAGGAGGCAAGTCTGCGTATCTATCACTCCCAGTGCCATCATGGGGCCCCCAATTTTGGGGCAGCGTGGGCTCAAGGACCAGCTGCTTTGGGAAAAAAATAGGGGCCCCTGGGCAGTGCCCAGGTGTGCCCTCTCATTAACCACTTAAGCCCCGGACCTTTAGGCAGCTAAATGCCCAGGCCAGGTTTTGCGATTCGGCACTGCGTCGCTTTAACAGACAATTGCGCGGTCGTGCGACGTGGCTCCCAAACAAAATTGGCGTCCTTTTTTCCCCACAAACAGAGCTTTCTTTTGGTGGTATTTGATCACCTCTGCGGTTTTTATTTTTTGCGCTATAAACAAAAATAGAGCGACAATTTTGAAAAAAATTCAATATTTTTTTACTTTTTGCTATAATAAATATCCCCCAAAAACATATATATATATAAAAAAAAAAATTCCCCTCAGTTTAGGCCGATACATATTCTTCTACCTATTTTTGGTAAAAAAAAAAAAAAAAAAAAAAAATCGCAATAAGTGTTTATCGATTGGTTTGCGCAAAATTTATAGCGTTTACAAAATAGGGGATAGTTTTATTGAATTTTTATTATTTTTTTTTTTTTTTTACACTACTATTGGCGGCGATCAGCGATTTTTTTTGTGACTGCGACATTATGGCGGACACTTCGGACAATTTTGACACATTTTTGGGACCATTGTCATTTTCACAGCAAAAAATGCATTTAAATTGCACCGATTATTGTGAAAATGACAGTTGCAGTTTGGGAGTTAACCACAAGGGGCGCTGTAGGAGTTAAGGTTCACCTAGTGTGTGTTTACAACTGTAGGGGGGTGTGGCTGTAGGACTGACGTCATCGATCGAGTCTCCCTATTAAAAGGGATCACTCGATCGATACGCCGCCACAGTGAAGCACGGGGGAGCCGTGTTTACATACGGCTCTTCCCGTTCTTCAGCTCCGGGGAGCGATCTCGACGGAGCGGCTATAAACGAATAGCGCCGTTGTCCCAGATCGCTCCCTGAGGTAAGCCGCCCTGCCGCACGCAGCGGGGGGGTCCCGATCGGAACCCCCACCCGCTAGAAGGCAAGGACGTATATATATATATATATATATATATATATATACACACACACATACGCCCATCTGCCTGTACGTGCCATTCTGTGGACGTAAATAGGCGTGCGGCGGGCGTTATGTGGTTAAGACAGCCCTGGTAGGAACTGGGAGACTAGGCAGGCTCAAGGGAAAGATGAATGCAGCAATGTACAGAGACATCCTTGATGAAAACATGCTCTGGAGCGCTCTGGACCTCAGCCTTGGGGGGGGGGGGGGGGGGGGGGGGGGTGGTCGGGAGGTTTATCTTCCAACAGGATAACAAAAGGAGTGGCCGTGGGACAACTCTGAATATCCTTGAGTGGCCCAGCCAGAGCCCAGACTTGAAGCCGATTGGACATCTCAGGAGAGATCTGAAAATGGCTGTGCACCGACCCTCCCCATCCAACCTGATGGAGCTTGGGAGGTCCTGCAAAGAATGGGAGAAACTGCCCAAAAATAGGTGAGCCGATCTTGTAGACTCGTACTCAAAAAGGACCAATTGTTCGCATGCAACTGCTCAAGCAGCAATTACTTGCAAACGGGCGCAATTAGCTGCAGGAGCTGTATGCCTCGCATTGTTTTCAATGGGGCGGATCACCAGGAAGCCCCCGCTGGGGTTCCCACATGCAATGGCACATGGCTCCATTCGCAAGTGTGAATGAGACTTTATACAAAGACGCATTTAAAAAATACATTTGGACTGGATTCATAAGTGTGCGATGCAGAATACAAGCTATAAAAAGGAAATCAAAAATTGCAAAAAAAAAAAAAAAAAAAAAAAAAAAAAAGAGCCATACACTAAACAGGCCAAGCACAATGCTTCCATTATAAAAGGACATTAACAAAACAGTACACGGTCTAATGTCAAGATCCTTCTATGCGTCAAACTATAGAAAGTCGATCTGGTTACTATAGAAACCCCGCAACACAAATCAGCTGTGCGGCCTCCATAACGAAACGTATTTTCCAGCCTCAGTCACATGTATGTAGGGGAAGTGAATAGAAACGGATAGTAATAAAGCTAGACACGGTGTTGTCACAATCCTATCACAGTTGACTGGTCACCACAATCAGCTTTAGTGCTGGAGATGCCATTTCAGCCAGAGTCCCCTGTGCCTACAGAGAATGACCGCTTCCATCAGAGGCTTCTGAGGCAGGTAATCTTCCTCCCGACAGTGAAACTTGAGGTCAGAAAAGATGGGGAGGAATTTTATTGCAGGCTTGGTCTCTTCTGCACCTACATGCCGGTCTGCCCATCAATATGCATTTGAATTAGATTGGTGACAGAAATCCCTATTGGTGTTAAAACAGCCTTACCTCTCAGATTATTTTGATATGGATTTTATTTTGTTGCATTCTTTTCCTGTCGCAGTAGAAGGCTGGGGTCAATGCTGTATGGCATAGGGCCATCCAGCTGTTGCAGAACTACAAGTCCCATGATGCATTGCAAGGCTGACAGTTACAAGCATGACTCCCAAAGGCAGAGGCATGATGGGACTTGTAGTTCTGCAGCAGCTGGGAGGGCCACAGGTTAAGCACCCATGTAAGGCCATCTTTAGCTCACTACTAAACTAAAAAGACTCAAACAAATAACACATGTGCTGTCAGGATTACATCAAGTTAACTATTTGAGCTCCTCCTGCAGCCTCGATAATGTCATCAACCCTGAGCTTAGGCAGGAGACAAGGCATGACAGGCCTTACAACTGAATAACAGTACAAGCAGCCATCCCTAAATGGAAGGAAAGGGGAGAAGGAAGGAAAGGGGAGAAGGAAGGAAAGGGGAGAAGGAAGGAAAGGGGAGAAGGAAGGAAAGGGGAGAAGGAAGGAAAGGGGAGAAGGAAGGAAAGGGGAGAAGGAAGGAAAGGGGAGAAGGAAGGAAAGGGGAGAAGGAAGGAAAGGGGAGAAGGAAGGAAAGGGGAGAAGAAAGGAAAGGGGAGAAGAAAGGAAAGGGGAGAAGGAAGGAAAGAAAGGAAAGAAAGGAAAGAAAGGAAAGAAAGGAAAGAAAGGAAAGGGGAGAAGGAAGGAAAGGGGAGAAGAAAGGAAAGGGGAGAAGAAAGGAAAGGGGAGAAGAAAGGAAAGGGGAGAAGAAAGGAAAGGGGAGAAGAAAGGAAAGGGGAGAAGAAAGGAAAGGGGAGAAGAAAGGAAAGGGGAGAAGAAAGGAAAGGGGAGAAGAAAGGAAAGGGGAGAAGAAAGGAAAGGGGAGAAGAAAGGAAAGGGGAGAAGAAAGGAAAGGGGAGAAGAAAGGAAAGGGGAGAAGAAAGGAAAGGGGAGAAGAAAGGAAAGGGGAGAAGAAAGGAAAGGGGAGAAGAAAGGAAAGGGGAGAAGAAAGGAAAGGGGAGAAGAAAGGAAAGGGGAGAAGAAAGGAAAGGGGAGAAGAAAGGAAAGGGGAGAAGAAAGGAAAGGGGAGAAGAAAGGAAAGGGGAGAAGAAAGGAAAGGGGAGAAGAAAGGAAAGGGGAGAAGAAAGGAAAGGGGAGAAGAAAGGAAAGGGGAGAAGAAAGGAAAGGGGAGAAGAAAGGAAAGGGGAGAAGAAAGGAAAGGGGAGAAGAAAGGAAAGGGGAGAAGAAAGGAAAGGGGAGAAGAAAGGAAAGGGGAGAAGAAAGGAAAGGGGAGAAGAAAGGAAAGGGGAGAAGAAAGGAAAGGGGAGAAGAAAGGAAAGGGGAGAAGAAAGGAAAGGGGAGAAGAAAGGAAAGGGGAGAAGAAAGGAAAGGGGAGAAGGAAGGAAAGGGGAGAAGAAAGGAAAGGGGAGAAGAAAGGAAAGGGGAGAAGAAAGGAAAGGGGAGAAGAAAGGAAAGGGGAGAAGAAAGGAAAGGGGAGAAGAAAGGAAAGGGGAGAAGAAAGGAAAGGGGAGAAGAAAGGAAAGGGGAGAAGAAAGGAAAGGGGAGAAGAAAGGAAAGGGGAGAAGAAAGGAAAGGGGAGAAGAAAGGAAAGAAGGAAAGAAAGAAAGAAGGGAGGGGAGAAGGAAGGGAGGGGAGAAGGAAGGAAGGGGAGAAGGAAGGGAGGGGAGAAGGAAGGGAGGGGAGAAGGAAGGAAGGGGAGAAGGAAGGAAGGGGAGAAGGAAGGAAGGGGAGAAGGAAGGAAGGGGAGAAGGAAGGAAGGGGGAGAAGGAAGGAAGGGGAGAAGGAAGGAAGGGGAGAAGGAAGGAAGGAAGGAAGGAAGGAAGAAGGAAGGAAGGGAGGAAGGGGAGAAGGAAGGAAGGAAGGAAGGAAGGGGAGAAGGAAGGAAGGAAGGAAGGAAGGGGAGAAGGAAGGAAGGAAGGAAGGAAGGGGAGAAGGAAGGAAGGAAGGAAGGAAGGGGAGAAGGAAGGAAGGAAGGAAGGAAGGGGAGAAGGAAGGAAGGAAGGAAGGGGAGAAGGAAGGAAGGAAGGAAGGGGAGAAGGAAGGAAGGAAGGAAGGGGAGAAGGAAGGAAGGAAGGGGAGAAGGAAGGAAGGGGAGAAGGAAGGAAGGAAGGAAGGGGAGAAGGAAGGAAGGAAGGAAGGGGAGAAGGAAGGAAGGAAGGAAGGAAGGGGAGAAGGAAGGAAGGAAGGAAGGAAGGGGAGAAGGAAGGAAGGAAGGAAGGAAGGGGAGAAGGAAGGAAGGAAGGAAGGGGAGAAGGAAGGAAGGAAGGAAGGAAGGAAGGAAGGAAGGAAGGAAGGAAGGGGAGAAGGGGAGAAGGAAGGAGGGGAGAAGGAAGGAAGGAAGGAAGGAAGGAAGGGGAGAAGGAAGGAAGGAAGGAAGGAAGGGGAGAAGGAAGGAAGGAAGGAAGGAAGGAAGGAAGGGGAGAAGGAAGGAAGGAAGGAAGGAAGGGGAGAAGGAAGGAAGGAAGGAAGGGGAGAAGGAAGGAAGGGGAGAAGGAAGGAAGGGGAGAAGGAAGGAAGGGGAGAAGGAAGGAAGGAAGGAAGGAAGGGGAGAAGGAAGGAAGGAAGGAAGGGGAGAAGGAAGAAAGGGGAGAAGGAAGGAAGAAAGAAAGGAAGAAAGGGGAGAAGGAAGGAAGGCAGGAAGGAAGGGGAGAAGGTTTTATCACACATTTTACCCCAGAGGATGACCACAAACCTGCTTTTCCCATTTCCTGGAAGGTATCACAAGAAGATGGACACAGGTATGGCCCAGCCATTATGAACAGGAGAGAAACATAAAGACTACTTACTGGTAATCCGTCAAGCTTCCTTTCCTCTTGCGGTTACACTCCATGCTACTTGTACTGAGGGAACTGGATATGAGGTCGGTGGGGCCTGGGGACATAAAGTCGCTGATAGTTGACGAGATATCCATTCTTTGGTCAGCCATTGGAAAAATCTGAAGACGGAGAAAACATTGGAGATGTGAAGCGTGGGAGCGCAACACAGCGATGGTCTTATACAACAACCTCAGAGACGGTGTTTAGTGACACACAAGATGGCCATCTCCTAACCTCAGGACAGGTTTTATGTTAACAATACAAAACGTCTGGTTATACAATTACACTGCAAGAGCCTGATCAAGCAGAGGCCATTAGGTATTGAGAGAACTAACCTAAAAAGGAGGTTGTCTTGGTGAAGTAAGAACCACAGGTGAGAACCTTCTTGGAGGCCAATACAGTGCGTCACCTACTCACCATGGTCTTTTGTTGATCACTGCAAAGGAGAAAAAAAAAAAAAAAAAGTATTATTTCCCATAATTATATTGAACTAACATAACACTTTAAAAAGGCGGCATAGTTATCCCAGAGTCCCAAGTGTCCCCCACCAGACTGTCTACTCCCAGAGGGAGCTTCCAGCCAAGAGTCCACACCAGACTCTCTATCCCCAGAGGGAGCTTCCAGCCAAGAGTCCACACCAGACTCTCTATCCCCAGAGGGAGCTTCCAGCCAAGAGTCCACACCAGACTCTCTATCCCCAGAGGGAGCTTCCAGCCAAGAGTCCACACCAGACTCTCTATCCCCAGAGGGAGCTTCCAGCCAAGAGTCCACACCAGACTCTATCCCCAGAGGGAGCTTCCAGCCAAGAGTCCACACCAGACTCTCTATCCCCAGAGGGCAGCTTCCAGCCAAGAGTCCACACCAGACTCTCTATCCCCAGAGGGAGCTTCCAGCCAAGAGTCCCCCACCAGACTCTCTATCCCCAGAGGGAGCTTCCAGCCAAGTGTCCCCCACCAGACTCTCTATCCCCAGAGGGAGCTTCCAGCCAAGAGTCCACACCAGACTCTCTATCCCCAGAGGGAGCTTCCAGCCAAGTGTCCACACCAGACTCTATCCCCAGAGGGAGCTTCCAGCCAAGAGTCCACACCAGACTCTCTATCCCCAGAGGGAGCTTCCAGCCAAGAGTCCACACCAGACTCTCTATCCCCAGAGGGAGCTTCCAGCCAAGTGTCCACACCAGACTCTCTATCCCCAGAGGGAGCTTCCAGCCAAGAGTCCACACCAGACGCTCTATCCCCAGAGGGAGCTTCCAGCCAAGAGTCCACACCAGACTCTCTATCCCCAGAGGGAGCTTCCAGCCAAGTGTCCACACCAGACGCTCTATCCCCAGAGGGAGCTTCCAGCCAAGTGTCTCCCACCAGACTCTCTATACCCAGAAGGAGCTTCCAGCCAAGTGTCCCCCACCAGACTCTCTATCCCCAGAGGGAGCTTCCAGCCAAGTGTCCACACCAAATCAGGTTGTGCATAATTGTTCATTAATTTTCGTAGACCAGGGAAGGGGGTCAGATTCCTAGGCACAGCTTCCTCTCTCCAGCAAGGAGGAGAACACTAACCAGCACAGAGGTGACATGACCAAAAATCCTTCTACAATTTGGAGAGGCTGGAAAATCAAACAGCAATGCCTTGATGGATCTCATACTGAGGAGATGCAGCTATGAGACTACAGAAGAAGAGTGCCCAAGCACAGAGGCACCATGCTATTTCTCAGGAAGAGTAAACGGATAACAAGTCTTTCTAGCCAAATTACTTTATTAAAATCCATGGCTAGATGACATTAAAAGGTTGGGAGAGGCTGGTATGAAAGATACAGAACCTGTAAACATGGAGGAACCCATTAAACCACTTTTAGGTCTCAGGCAACCTTTGAGTAGATCTACAGCTCATGGTGCTCTAATGTGAACAGGAAGCGAAAAAAAAAAAAAAAAAAAAAATGAATAAATATCTACGAAAAAAAAAAAAAAAAAACCCAAGAAGCCATAACAATGTGTAATATTCCCCCACGTTGGTGGTCAATGGATTAAAGCCCACTAACATAGAGTCATTCAGAAGAGACCTTTGCACTGGCGGTCAGCGCAGCGCGCCCCCATCACCCCATTGGTCAGCGCAGCGCGGCCCCCATCACCCCAGTGGTCAGCGCAGCGCGCCCCCATCACCCCAGTGGTCAGCGCAGCACGCCTCCATACATTGGCGATCAGTAAAGTGCCTCTTTACACCCCTGTGGTCAGCGCAGCACGCCCCCATCACCCCAGTGGTCAGCGCAGCGCGCCCCCATCACCCCAGTGGTCAGTGCAGCGCGCCTCCATACATTGGCGATCAGTAAAGTGCCTCCTTACACCCCTGTGGTCAGCGCAGCGCGCCCCCATCACCCCAGTGGTCAGCGCAGAGCGCCCCCATCACCCCAGTGGTCAGCGCAGCGCCTCCATACATTGGCGATCAGTAAAGTGCCTCCTTACACCTCAGTAAGTTACTCCCTTGCATTGATGGTCAGCGAAGACATGCTCCCTTACACTGGTGATCACTATAGAGCCCCCTTACACTGGCGGTTAGTAAACTACTCTTACATTGGTGGCGAGTGAAGAAAGGCCCCCTTTAATCAGTGATCATTGGGAAACGGGCCATCCTGGTCAGGGGGAAGAACTCCCATGCTGGTTGTATCTAAAAAATATAATTGGTGTCGGTGTTTACTTATCCGAGAGACAGAAATTGCTCAAGGAACCCCTAGCCACCTGTGAAGGAACCCCAGGGGCTGGAGAAATGCTGTTCTATATACTGTACACAATTTTCTTGCATCTTAAAAGAGCGAATAAAAAGAGAGAGAGAGAGACAGCCAGAATGAGGTCAGGAGGAAGAGAACGGACACAATGTGCCAGGAAAAGCGTCAAAGCGATCGATTAGAGAGGGGGTGGAAGTGACTCGCTTTGTAACAGAAGGCTGCGTTCTGTTAAACGACATGATTTTATTGGTAGCCTTCATCTTCAGCAGAATGGGGAGTACAAAAAAAAAAAAAAAAGTTATAAATAAATACGCACTTCACAGTCTGAATCCAATTAGTTGCAAGATTTTATCTAGATGGGGATCCGGCTGCCCCGTATGTTATGAATTCTGTCGTAGGAACTTGCAAAAAGAAAAAAAAAATGCTCTAAAAAAGCAGCAAGTTTTGGCATAAAGTACAAATCTGATTACAATGCACAGCATACAGCAGACAAAGAACCCACTGTATATATGAACCGATTGCAAAGACTTGTGTATTAAAAGTAGTAGAACTATAGAATAATTCCCCCCCCCCCATTTTGGAAAGCATAAGGAAGTGTTATAACCCCCTATAAGATCCCCCCCCACCATCTGTGTCCCATTGAAGAGATTTCCTCTCACTTCCTGTCCCAAAGCCAAACAGGAAGCGGGAGGAAATCCCTGCAAGTTAACAACTTTAATACCCTGCGCTTCCCCCCCCCCCCCTCTTCCTGCCCAGGCTAATTTTCAGCTTGCCATTTAAAAGTGGTTGAAAATCATTTAAAGCCACTTTAAAAAAAGAGGAAGTAAATCCTATTGTTAAAAATAAAAAAAAATGATACACCCTATAAGGCAAAGGCATAATGAGCTAGTATGCATAGAACGCCCACCTCTTCACAATTTGAATTAGGCGCGCTTATGCCGGCCCATTTACGCTACGCCGCCGTAACTTAGGAGGCAAGTGCTTTGTGAATACAGCACTTGCCTCTCTGACTTACGGCTGCGTAAATACGATACGCTACGCCGACTCACTAATACCCCGCCGTACCTGAATCCAGCTATATGGCTTTTTTTCAGGAGTTTACAGGCATATTGGCCCTTACAGGCAGAAACAAAAAAAAAAAAAAAAACACAAACAACCAACGTTTGGACAGGAGCAGTCGCATAAGTGCCCAAAAGGGCAAGAAAACAAAAAAACGTGAAAACACAAACAAAAGGATAAAGAAAACTAAATGTAAAAAAATGAATACAAAAATAAGGGTAGGGTTTGGGGAAAAAAAAAAAATGCTTATGCTCAAAAAGGCCTATAAAAAAAAAAAAAAAAAAAAAAGCTCAATACAAAATGTGCAAAAGAGCCCGAAAAAGTACAAGCTGAAATAAAAACTCAAATGGCTGTAAAAGCAGCTTTTCTTCTTTTTTTTTAACCTGCATGTGTCCATGAGCCCCAAGTGTCATTATGGGTGCAGGTCAA
>NC_053499.1:6210182-6211793 GCF_905171775.1 Rana temporaria
TCATTCAACCAACAGAAGCATCGCTCGTAGGGTTGTCCCGATACTTCTCCCCCCCCTCCCCCATGTACTCGCCAATACCGATTACCAATACTTTTTTTTAATGCCATGTGACAGTCTGACTGATGGGCACCAATAGGGTACACTGACTGATGGGCACCAATAGGGTACACTGACTGATGGGCACCAATAGGGGGCACTGACTGATGGGCACCAATAGGGGGCACTGACTGATGGGCACCAATAGGGGGCACTGACTGATGGGCACCAATAGGGGGCAGTTATGGGCATTGATGGCTGGCACTGTTAGATGGCACCGACAGGATTTTTGCACTGCATTGCTTTATCTGACAATTGCGCGGTCGTGCGACGATGTACACAGAGATAGAGATTTTAGTGGGATTTTCTCACCTCTGCCGTTTTTAGTTTTTGTGCTATAAACAAAAACAAAAAAAAAAAAAGAAAAAGAAAAAGAAAAACCATTTTGAAAATAAAATAAAAAAGAAAGAAATCTCAATAAGCGTATATTGACTGGTTTTAAAAAAATAAAATACATTTTTAGCGTCTACAAACGATGGGATATTTTTTATGGAAATTTTTTTATTTATTTATTGTTCTTACTAGTAATCAGCGATTTTTAGCGGGACTGCGTCATTGCGGTGGACAAATGTGACACTTTTTGGGAACCAGTGACACCAGTACAAAAAAAAAAATGCACTATCACTGTATAAATGACACTGGCAGGGAAGGGGGTCAACATCAGTGGCAGTCAAAGGGTTAAGTGTGCGCCTAACTGTGTGTGGGGGGGGGGGGGCGCGATGCACTAGAGCAGGGGTCTCCAAACTGCGGCCCTTTGCTTGCCTTCATCCGGCCCTTGGGGCACTATTCCATTCACCAACAATGGGGAATCATTCTTGTTGCTGAAATGCACCAATGGGGCACTATTCATCCAACTGACATCCAAAAGGGTACAATTCCTTCTATTGACACCAACAATGGGGCACTATTCATCCAACTGACACTATCCAAAAGGGTACAATTCCTTCTATTGACACAACAATGGGGCACTAGTCCTCCCACTGACACCAAAGACATGGTATTGTTTACTCCCAATGGGCATTTTCTACTCCAAATGGCCCTAGTCCGGCCCTCCTAAAGTCTGAAGGACAGTAAACTGGCCCTTTGTTTAGAAAGTTTGGAGACCCCTGCACTAGAGGAAAACAGAGATCCGGGTTTCTGCTCAGCAGAAATACAAGATCTCCATTTTCCTATCTGACAGAACGGCGGTCTGCCTTGTTTACATAGGCCAGGAGGTCGTTCTGCTTCTACACGGAACGATCGGCGGGTCCCGGCGGCCATGTCTTGTGCACAAAAAATACAAAACGTGTACAGGTATGCATTTTTGCACAGCTGGGTCACCCTGCGACAGTACACCTAAAAAAAAATAAAAAAATAAAAAGTTCAGGCCCGGTTCTCACTGGTGCGACATACGCTCCCACTTTGAGAGATAAATGTCGCATATAAATGAATCAATGGTTCCCTATAAGAGCCGCCTTGTGTCGGTCCGCACTACTTTGGTCCAACTTGGGCACAATTTCAGCCCATTGGATTTTA